>NW_026461091.1:0-67173 GCF_021730395.1 Mercenaria mercenaria | reverse complement strand
CAATGACAAATGCAATTTTGTATGGCTTGAACAAGGTGATATTTCTACAAACAATTTACTATATAGCCATACAGGAAAAATAAGCCCCGCTCCCTTAGCGACCATGTTTTTATCGAAATGAAACTGCTTAAGCAATTTTGACAAAAGTCACCTACAGATCTGTTCTACACAATATTGTTGAAATCCTGCTTATAGCTTCTCATGGCAACCAAAGTTATGCATGAATTTCAATTCCTCGGGCAAGTTTGAAATGTAACCACCCAATGATCATTCCTTTGAAGTTTGGTGTAAAGCTGTCCAGTGGTTTTGATGATTTTGCTAGCAATTGTTGACAGATACATGACGGACGACGCATAACTCGAGGCGGACGACGGACATTGAGGGGTCTAAAAAGCTCACTATGAGCCTTTGGCTCAGGTGAGCTGAAAATATTGATTGTTTAATCTACATCTTCAGAGATACGAAGCTCTCTCTCAGCATTGTTAAAAATGTGTGTTGAGTGGCTTGCAAGGGAAATGATTCAAAAACGGATTAACGAAGAGTTAAAGTTCTTATACACTGCAATTCTTACCTAAACACCCTATGCAGTGTTCGAAGAATGCTAAGAATAGTTTATGTTTTTCATAGAAACAAAAAGATAAATCAGGAACTTGTTTTGAATGTTACAGTGTATGGTTTTGAGCACCGCAATTCTTATTGCCATCCATAATATTATTATGTATCTTAAGTTTAATTTTATTTTCTTCAAAAGTTTCTGAAATATTAATCGGACAAATATTTTCACATATAAAAAGGAAAATAATTCAAGAACAGGTTATATCAGTGTTACAGATCTTCTTCGCTGCACTTTTTCTCTCTATTTTTTTCAGTTTTATTAAGATCTCTCAATGCTGTTCAAGTCGTTTCCCAGACAAGCTTTGATCGGTCAGACGGACAGTGGTTACAGACATATGCTCTGCCGTTGTGGAGCATTGATTATATGTTTTGAAATATTTTAAGTTAAAGAGATGAAATGGAAAGCAAAAGGCCATGATGGCCCTATATCGCTCACCTTAGTACAACAGCTATAAGTACTGGTTTTGGACAAGGATATTTTCAAAGGTTTTCCCTATATAGGTCTTTTAAAACAAAAGGTGGGTTCAAACCTGGCCCTAGGGGGACAATTTAAACAATTTTCGTAGAGACCAATAGGTAATGCTACATTCCAAAAATCAAAGCCCTAGGCCCTGTGGGTTTAGACAAGAAGATTTTTTCCCCTATGTAAGTGTACATAAATCATATGACACCGAGGGCAGGTCTATATCTGACCCTAGAGAATAATTTGAACAATCTTGGTCGAGATCCACTAGATGATGTTATAAACCAAGTATCAAAGCCCTAGATCCTGTGGTTTTGGACAAAAATATTTTCAAGGTATATAAACCATGTGAGTCCCAGGGAGGGACCATTTTTTACCCAAGATTTATCATATTTGAACAATCTTTGTAGAGAACCACTAGATGCTGCATACCAATGGACAAGACGGTTTTCAAAAGTATCCGCTTAGTCTTTATAAAAATGTGATTCACAGGGCGGGACCTTTTTGACCCTAGGGGAATGATTTGAACACCCCTGTTAGAGTCCCACTAGATGATGCTACATACCAAACATCAACTCCCTAGAACCTGTGGTTTTGGACAGGAAGCGTTCCTTATATAAGTCTATGTTAACCATAATTGACCTAAGGGGGTTATTTGGTTGGCCATTTTTGACTCTAAGGGGATTATTTGAACTATCTTAGTAGATGATCCCTATATAATTCTACATACCAAATATAAAAACCCAGGGACATGTGGTTTTGGGATAAGAAGATTTTTAAAGTTTTTCTTTTGGTTGCCATTGCAACAAGTTTTCTTCATGATATTCAAATCATTGAACATTTTTTTTAAAGACGACCATCCAAGGGACATCCCTATTAACTTTTATCAACATTGGCTTGCTTGTTTATGAGATGTTATTTAAAGGAAAGTGTGGGCGGACGCCGGACTGACGAATCCCGGACGGTAAGCGATCACAATAGCTCTACCCTATGCATGCTCAGGGGAGGCAAAAACACAAAACAATGCGTACTCTTTAGTTTTCTTTATATGCATGAAAAGTCACAGCAATTTATCTGCAAGATGATTTAAGATATTTTTTTTTTATTTTCATGTAGCATTATTTCCTATATTAATGAACGTAACAACTCTAATTCAAAGGAAATTATCTATGCATAATTTAAAATGAACATACAAACAAGTTTGATATTGAGGAAATTATCAATGTTGCACAAGTCTACACTTTACTTTATTATGAAAGCATATTTTTAAACCATTGTACTAATAATTCTCCTAAAACATGACGGTATTCATCAAAACTTTCTGAATGTTTCCCTTTTTGGGTTCTTGTGATCTGTAACCATCAAGAGGCTAATTTTGAAACAAGATAGTCCTATATCACTGTCCTTTATATACGTATACTCTATTTTTGAGCTGTAACTTCAATATAAACAATAAATAAATGGCAATTATGGCCCTAAATTGTTACCCTAATTACAACAGCTATCAGTTCTATTTTCTTTAATCTATCAAGAGTTCCAAACCATCACAAAATGTGCCAGTCAGAAGTCTGTGAAGTTATTAAAATAAAGGAAAGTAACACAAATATTAGAAAAAAAGAAAACACAAATTTTACTTGTGAACGACAGCTTACTGCCTGTTACCTACATTTTAATTCTGAGGCCAATCAATTCAATAATGTTTGAGTTATGCAATGGACGGGCATTAATCAAAGTAAAATAAAGGGAAGTCATTCCAGAAATGGGGCAATCTTGAGTGATTGCTCTTTTCAATGTTCTCAACCTTAGGTACCTGAATGAGATTTAAAATTTGAAGTTGATGCATTTAGTAATTTTCAATTTTGACAGTGGACAAGGTATATTTTCTCTCTTTTTTGACAAATCAAGGAGCAAAAACTGAATGTAATTAGCTGGTTATCAAATAAAGTGCCAACAACATTTCAAGTTTGGTTTGGTAAAGATTGGTTTAGAGCTATTCGACATAGCGACCCAACAAGACAGAATAACAAATATTTTGATGCATCAAGGGGCATTACTCCTGATCCCTTAAAACGTTTTGGCTGGATATAAAAAATAATCCATATACAGTAAACCTCACTTATAAGGAACTCGGATATAAGGAACACTCAATTATAAGGAACAGTTTTCAATTCCCCGATCTCATTCCTTCTTTATTCAATGTAAAATTCCCCGGTTATAGATAACTCGGTTATAAGGAACACTCGGTTATAAGGAACACTTTTTCCAGTCCCAAAGTACGAAATTCAATGGAAAACCCCTCTGTTATAGCGAACAGACATAAAGAAAAGAATTATTGAAATCCAGAAATAAACAGGAGAATCGCTGATGATGTCAGAGTAACATCGGCACTTTCACGCGCTTTCATTCATATGAATAAACACAACTTATTTCATTTCTATGATATTCACGGATACGATAAAAAGAAAATATATAATATCATTAACATTTCCCAAATACAAGACGATAGTAGACTTATATATTTACTCAAGGTTACGATCGGCAGTTGTCCTAAATAAATGTGCTAATTACGCGTCATTAACAATGGCAAACAGTCAGTTTATCAAATTTCAAATAGCAAAAATTAAAGCAGGTTCTAAAATGGACTATTGCAAAACTATAGGTATAATTTACACTTTAATCCGTATGTATGGCGATATTGTCTAGTCGTAATGCAGTGTATGTCATGAACACCATACTTTCAAATTTTAATGGTTAGTCTAATTTAACATTTTTGTAATAACAATTTGAACACTTTTTTTGCATTAGTATTGATGCCTATTCACAAAACATGCAGTCGAGAAAGGTAAAAGGAGTAACTGCAACATATCTCATAGTCATAATGTAGCGCTCTCTAAAAAAGAAGATAGAAAAAACCTACATAAATAAACATAAATTACGCTCATTCTTACCGACGTACATTTTGGCTTAGTTTAGGTTTAACGTCGTGTTTCAACGCTATTTCAGTCATAAACATGTAGACAGTTTACCTTATCATCTCTCCAGGAAAGGACCAGTACTAGACTGGCTACATTGTCACATAAATATTCATATCGGCCCGGAGTGTGAACACATAGCCGTTTTTAAACGTCGGTCAAATAGTGTTCGTTATACAAATTGTGTTCGTTGTACAAACCTCGGTTACAAGGAACTAGTTCGCTATACGGATATAAGGAACTTCGGTTATAAAGAACAACTTTTAGAGGTCCCAAGCTGTTCCTTATAAGCGATGTTTACTGTATTATGGTAATAAACACATTCAACAAGTTTGATGAAAATCAAATAAACTACACATACACCATTTTTGATAATTCTAGAGCCATAACTCTGGCATCCTTGGCAATTTTTTCTGATTATTAACTTGTCCAAGATACTATGGTCATAAACACTTTCACTATATTCGGTGAAAATTGGATTAAATCTGTTTGCATTAGAATAGAAAATTACACGTTTCTATTAAAGTTCCTCCATTTAGGGCAGTAACTCTAAAAGCACATGTCCCACCTGACCCAAAACTGAACTTAGCTGAGTTTCAATGTCTTGACGCTTTCATCATAATTTGTGATAGCCTAAGATGAAGGCACAAATCAAATTTCATAGCCATTTATACTCTCTGGGCCGTGCAAACGAGACTTTTCTTTGTCTGATGCTTTTGGGTAAATTTTCACTATTCCCTCTCCAGACTCTGTAGGTTTCCAATCAAGGAAGATATTATCAAACCAATTTGTACCTTTAGCCACCTAGTATCCATAGTCCATAGTCCAGGGGGTTAAACCATCTAAATTTTCTCCTTGTATGTCTTGATTTCTGAACGATTCTCAGCAAGAACATAACTTTTCCCTGTAAAAAAGTTGTTGATTCTATGTTCTCAATACAGTATGTAATGTAAATTTGTTCACCCCAAGACTATTTGCATAGATTGGTCATTTTATTGAATTTTCGGTAAATAGATCTTTTGATTCAAATGGATTAACAACAAGATATAGTTGGCATCTGGAAATAAAAAAAGTTTTTGCCTATAAGGTATACAAAATGTGTGCACGATTCTTCCGGTTTGTTAAAAAAAAACATTTGTCATCTCTCCATTTATTTCAAGACTGTCTTTCCGCAATTTTCTTTCCGAGAGTCTTCTCTTTGATCCTTTTCTATTTTGTACTTTACAAGCCTTTCCTATTTTCATATCTTTCTCTTCATCAATCTAAAAATGAAACATTTACATAAAAAGTCCGCAAATGTCAAAGAAAACAAGCATACAGTCAGGACATCACACCGACTCCTCTTTCATTGATGGCTATAAACGAATTTGAAGTTTTAGCAGTTATTTCATTCAATTTTACCAAACTAAAACTGTTTCTTTATCCACGAAAAAGTGGGATGTATATGATCATTCTTCAAGTAAAAAATGTACTTTTGACCCCGACAATGTGCAATATCTGGATAAAATCATCAGGGATTAACTAAGCTTTTTTGTCATAATTTTATCTGAAAACAAACAAACACATTATAAAAGAAACAAATCGTGTCACGCTTCTAATAATATATAAATATACGCAAAAACAAAACACATTAATCACTTTAACATAGTTTTTCAACTTTAAGGCTAAAAGTACATGTATGTTTTAGCGGTCAGCTAATAGTTTTATCGGTCGCAAGAGGAAGAGGAGAAGTACAGTCGTTTATAGGGGTTGCCGTGGACCAATCCTAAATCTTTATCGTCAACTAAGCACTACATTTCCTTGGATCGCTTAAATAATTTGAATACCTGTTCGAGCAAACATGTGTGCACTGCGTTGCCAATGTGCCAATGTGTCAGATGTAGAATGAAACGTTACTGATGTTCCATATATATTTCCAAAAACTCCTAAAAACCTAATATTCCAGCCAAAAATATTTAGTGCACATGTGGGTCAGTCTTTCAAAGGGAATTAACTTATCGTGAAATGAAGCTTGATAACAATCCGATTCCAAACCATACTTAAACTAGTAATAGGTCATAGTAAGGTAAAAGGTTGATAAAAAGATAAAATATATCATTCAAAAGGAAAAACATCATTCAAAAATACTGTAATATTGGTCAGGTATTTAGAACCGCTGGGTTATTTGTCGATATATTTCAAGTTACATTCCCTGGCTACATAGACCTACGTTTAATCAAAACGTCATGAATAAAATAGAATCTATGACTATTCCATAATTGTTGTTTTCCTGCCAGACCCTGAACCCAATTCAAAATGAATTCTAAAACTTGAAAATCGAACTTACCTGCAGTGTTTTACTTGTATGCACAATGTTTTATGTGTATATGTATGTGTCAGCAGGAATGCCTTATACGCATCGTCGTTCCAGGTGTCAGACACAATTGCGCGCCAAAGCGTGGAGTCATCGTGACGAAACAGAAAAATCCGAAAAATTCACATTTCTCACTTCGAACCTCTTGATTTTGTTATTGAAATCGTGAAATGTCTTTCACAATTCACACTTTTCATTTCTCATTTCACGATTTCGATACCAAAGTTGCAAAGTATGAAGCTAGAATTGAAAAATGTGAAATTCACACTTCTCATTTCTCACATCAAACTTCTTGATTTTGTTCTCAAAATCGTGAAATGAATTTCACATTTCACATTTCTAATTTTACGATTTCGATACACAAGTTGAGAAGCGTTTCACGATTTCGATACAAAAGTTGAAAAGTATGAAATGAGAAGTGTGAATTTCACATTTCACACTTCTCATTTAGTAGTTTCTATATGTGTTATTGTGTAAATTGAGAAATGGGAAATCGGAATACTGAAATATGAAGTCACCAACGGGCTTTCGTACATTTCAATAATATTCCTCAAGACAATGGACATTTCTAGAAAACGAGGAATATAACGTGTTCACCGCCCCCACCCACTCTTGCAACCAATTCCCGCTCCTAAAAATACTCAAAATTTTTAAAATAGAAAAAGTCGAAATTACACTTAAGACATGTTGAAACTGTATAATATTTTCATACAAGCATGGAAACTGTAATAACATAATTATGAAATAAAAATTGATATAATTTAGACGCATTTACATTATACAGAAAATCTTCGTGATATTTATTATTTGATTTCTAATGAATTTATTTAAGTGTATATACGTTTGTAATTTTAACAAATTTTCTCATATTCGTCATTATTCCTTCTGGCAGAGTTTAAACTTAAATGGGCGATGATGTTTCATGAAAACTGTACTGAGTTGAAACATTCTGATACAACCTACAATAATTTTAACTGCAAGGTTGTCATTTAGACACAATAATTTTCAAGATATTTCAATATGTGAACAGATTCCCAAATGAAATGTTGTGAATTCGAAGGCTCGAGATGAGATGTCTAGCACATTACATACTATGTCGTTCGTTCGAGACAAGATGTCATTCTTTGGAGAAAATATGTAGCAAGCTCTATTAAAAATTCATGCGCTCAGAAATATTTGTCTTGCGCTCGAGATAGGATGTCGTGTTCTCTAGATAAGATGCCTTGGGTTAGGGATAAGACGTCGTGCACTCTATATACAATATTGTATATTTGTCATTTCATTTTGTAAATTATGTTTATATAAAAAGTATGTTTACATGGATATAATGAATTAGTTTATACTTAATTAAAGATTGAAGACTGGGAAAGGCACATATCTAATGCTTACAGGTTAAAACTACGGACTAAAACAAGGTAGTGAAAAACAATTAATTTCTTCAGATGCGCACTAGCTTTTGGGTCAAAATAAATCATTACCTATGATCTGAATCCTTACATGTCGAGCAGCAAAATATGTCATGGTCAGAACAATACCACGTGCATTGCCTACCTTGATGATTATTACACGTGAAGGTTCTGGATGGACCACAACCAACTGTAAAATAAGTGTAAATATATCAATATTCTTTGCTACTGACAACATTTAATGAAGTGAAAATGAAAGGTAAAATAGTTTCAAAAGAACTTTTTTCATAAACCTTAACACACAGCAACAGCAATATGATCGTTATTCGTTTCTCATAAATATGTAAAATCTATCGACATGATTTTGACACCCGTTTCCTTTTCAGCATGACATTCTCTTAACTGTCAAACCTCATTTACGATATGCTTATTTTGTCATCAGTTTTATCACAACAAAAATCAAGCTGTTTGTTTTGGACTCAAGAAATCATTGATTGTACCGCTGAGCTCACCAGGCATGTTAACATTTTAGCCATCTGTATTTTGATAATGTACATAAAGTATAGTACGACACTAGAACCTAGTGCTTTAACTTTTAGATCTCGATGAAAACTTATTGAATAGTGGGCGAACAATTAAATCCAATAACATTAAAACTTATGTTTAAAATTGCAATAACAATCAGGACATGACAAATCAATTTCTGTTTGATTCACTATTTACGTATACAGATAATTTGCCCCCGACTTTTCTCGAAGACAAAAGGGAATAGAATTGAGCTGCGTCCTTCTGTTCGTCTGAGCGTACATTTTATGCTTGGGTGGCAAGGGGAAATAGGTAACTGCATTTTTTCTTTGGTGTCATTCATTCAGTAAGCTTTTATTTGGCTCATTTCTTTTAAGTGGCTAAAAGAAAAATAGAGAGAACAAAAGTGTAGCCACATAAATACCCATATGTAGAAACTTCTGTCCTTCCGTCCGTCACACGTCTTGTCCGGTCTATAACTGTGCCATCCATGAAGGGAATTTAAAATAATTTGGCATAACTGTTTCTCATATTAATCAGATAACGTGCGCAAGACCAAGACCCCTAGCTCCAAGTTCAAGGTCACACTAAGAGGTTAAATGTTAACAGGGTCTATTTTGTTTCCGGTCCATAATTCTGCCATTCATGAAGGGACATTGAAATTACTTTCTACAAATGTTCCCCATAATAAGACGACGTGTCATGCACAAGACGCAGACCCCTAGTTCCAAGGTGAAGTTCACACTTAGAAGTCAAAAGTTATGATGATCTGTTTATTGCCCGGCACATAACTCTGCCATTCATTATGAGATTTTAAACTGATTTGATACAAATGTTCCTCATAATGAGTTGACGTATCATGTGCAAGACTCAGACCCCTGGCTCCAAGGTCTAGGTCACCTTTGGAGATATAACAATTTGGTATTTTTGTCTGCTCTGTAACATTATTATGCATTGGTGTATATTCAAATAACTTGGCATACATATTCACAATTACAGGACATTGTATCATGTGCAAAAGTCAAGGTCAGAGCCACCCAGGTTAATTTTTTTTTGTACTTGAAGCTTCCTCCCTTTTATGTGATGAAGTACAAATCGTGTATTTATATCAGGTTTCCCATTAATTTAAATTTTGAATTATGGTTTAAGAAAGATGATTGGTACTGATAGATACCCTACGCAGGTGGCCGAGGGACGAATATTTCTATCCGATTTGTAAACACATGGCTGATATTTTTTCTTGCAGATCGTTAAACATATAAGCTTTTTACTCTGACAGATTATTTATCTTGCATTCCATATTTTACAAATAATATAATAAGTTAAGCAAATAGAAACACTTCCTTTTAAGCACTTTTTCTTATAGTAGAGTATGTATACAAAGCGCAGGAAATTTACGTCCGAAAGCAAAAGGGATGTCATGACGTTCCATTTTTAAATTATTTTTATTATTTGTACCGTAACGGCACGTTCTTGTCGTAAAATAACGTATTTTGAATCATATATATACTATTAGGAACGCAGAGAAACTAACAAGGTACCTGATGTTTTGCGAATCTTACATAAACAATATATAATCAATGAATGAATCGCTAATTGTCATTAACAGCACGAGAGTTATCTGGCATGAGGGTGCCAGATGGGTTTTGCCGGCATGGATAAATCACCGGAAATGCCAGTCCGGTGTGCATAAATTGATTTGGCTAGCACAACAGAAATATTTCCTTAATTAATTTCATAGCGTATATACGATAGCGTTCATAAGCATGTCCTATAAATAAATATATATATATATATATATATATATATATATATATATATATATATATATATATATATATATATTTTTTTTTTTTTTTTTTTTTTTTTTTTTTATATCTATGATCAGGAAATGATAGAAATATGCCACAGAATTATTTAAGGAAACCATTGTAAGTATGTCTTTCAACTACATGTAATTTGTATATCAATGACGCGTGTATATAACTACTGTGTGAACAAGATACTGCTTTAACACAACGTCATTTTTCTCTTGCTACTTGATTACTTATAATAGATCTACATATACATCGTACTTACATAGACGCTGTCTGGTATTTTCTATGCTTTCCAATGAACAGCTCACTATTACAGCATGTACTTTTATATGTTCATCTCTCTCTAAACATTTTCGTAGAACAACTATTTCTTCCTGAAACTCGTTTCCATTGATTAACTTGAGGATCTCTTCAATTGCTTTACAAGTATAACAATGAATTTTGATGTAGGCAGATTTCTTTTGTTTGAAAGCATCAATAATATAACAGTTTTCGGGTTTACTGATGTAACCAAGCAGGCGGTGAACCGATTCATTAATAGAATTAATTGGCGCTTCTATTCTCTCTACGTACTTTTTCATGGTTTGATAAATACGTCTTTTTCCCTTTTTGCTTCTTACACCTGTTGGTCCGTTAACTTGTATATGTAGCTCTAGTTCGAAAGGATCTGAAAGAAGATAAAACGTAAGTAACGACCTCTGAAACAAAATAAATTTTATCTTTTAGTTATGATGTCTAATTTCTGCCATTTTGAGTCTGCGTATTTCCGGGGCAAAGACAGAAAGAAAAGATTTTTTTCAAGATTCAAGATTTTTATTGGATCAAACATTTTACATTGTCTATCCCCATACTACAACCGATGGCGGTTATATATACAAAATATGAGAAAAGTATGTTACTGCAAATATGTGAGAGACATATTTAAAATGACATATAGTAATTTTTAATTACAATCACACTGAGACTAAGAAACATATATTTTAACAGAAAAACAAACAAACGACTTACTATAATCACTTACAATGTTATTCACAACATTTTATAAATAGTATTTATGCTAATTTATTAATGATTCGCGTTTGATAGTCGCTAAGTATTAAGTAATAAGACAAAGAGTACAGGAAAATGTTAGCAACTATCTTTTTATTTTCTGCTGCGAGGTCGAAAGGGAATATGAGAATGCTATTCATTTCATGTTTCTGACTGTGAAGTTGGTATCATGATAACCTTTTATTTTAATATAATAAATCGGATGTAAGGCCTATCGCTGCACGATGTATTCAAGGAATTATAGGCATTTCAATTCTAAAGTAAATGTGAATTTTTCTTGCAAATAGGTAGTATGATGACAGGAAAGCGATGATAGGATAAACAGAATGACATATCCCAAAATCGCTACGCTACTTTCCTAATAATATCACTATCATACATGTACCAATTAAATAATGTCATCCTACCTTCCTACCAAACGTGATATATATATATATATATATATAAGTTCAATTTCCAAGGAAAAACAGCAGTAGACCTCTGAGTTTTTTTCAATACTTTTTTTTACTTCAGTAAAATTATTGAAAAAAACTATATATATACATGTAGTATACTTTCGCCCTATATTTTTCCAATAAAAATTATGGCGTTCATTTTGAATTAACAGCAAAATGGGAGAAGCTAAGGTTACGGCAATGCTGCTTAGTGATAATTGGCCGCTGTTTTGACGACGTTCGCTTATAATCAGGGAAAACGTTTCTTAGATGACGTCACAGTTGTTTCACCCAGTGAACAGAATGTCATGGAAGCTCACTTTTTTTAAATGCAACAAAATGTTTGCATTTCAAATTATACCATTGTTTACAAATTGAAAGGAAATATAATGTAAATATTAGAAATGAATTATCATTTTTCGGAGTTCATAGGAAACGAACGGCAGAATAGGTTGTGACTTATTTCGGGGTTTGATTACAAACATTTAACACAACAATGCCTTTTAAATTTTCAAAAGTTAAATCCATCTGAACCTTTATAGAAGGCAGTGCAACAAAAGTAACACTGTTAAGAACCCGAAACAGGACAGAAGACACATATGAAAACAGGTCAGTGCTAGTGTGCTATAAGAACCACATATCGTAGAGTCCAGTATCTGTTCTATCAGATAAAATCAAAGAAAAACGCATCATCCAATAAGTGAATAGCTCATCACCAGAATAGCAGTGTGACTCAAAATATTTGAAGTTTATAACCTCTTATATGATTTTTCTGGAAACAATAAGAACAGTTTCATGACCCAGTATTTCATGAATTTTGTAGATATCTAAAACGTATAGTAATATACCTTGTCAAAGCACTGGTTTTAGATAACTATTAACTTGAAATCGGAATTACGATAGTTAATGTTGATTAAATGTTTACGCAGTTTATGATTAAAATGAGGAAACTGGATTATGGAAACAGAAGACAGAATACTGCAAATATATATTATTGGAATAATTTGTGAAATACCATTGAACACGGGATATGAATGTCAAAATAAAATTATTCCAAATAGGCACTGACTTCTTCTTTTTAAAAAAGAAGCATCGAAAGTGTGCACTTCTGTTATAAGTTTATAGAAAAGTATTATAGAAATATCAAATTAATATTATATTCTACTTATTGACGGGGCATTGGACATGGTAATAATAAAACGGGATATCACACAGGTTCGAAGCTACTGCATAACCGTAACAATCTGTATTAACAATATAGATCAGCCAATCACGTAATGAATTCAGAACGCCTGGAATCTTCTTCTTTACAACATATTTTCATCTTTGAATTTATTGATACTATAAGCTTATTACTTGCTTTGGTCACTACTCACCTTGAAATTCACGTCTGTGTAGATATTATGAGGAAAATCTAACGACTCATACTCTAACGACTTATATATATATATATATATATATATATATATATATATATATATATATATATATATATATATATATATATATATATATATATCAACCGGTTTCTCCTTTAATATGGATATTCAAGAGAATGTTAATTACGTCGTGATTCCCTGAAGATCCATATTAATGGTGAAACCGTTGAGATTTTTTACTTGTAATTTTACTGAATTAAACTATGATATATCAAAAAAGGCATTTACTTCAATCTTTTTTCATACATAAATATTATATGACCTGAAGGTTCAAATCTGACCTTGATCTTATGGACAAAGGGTTTAAATATTTCCGACACATTCAAGCCGATGCCTATACTGATTACCTATTTTCTTCAACATATATTTTGCATAATATTTGTAGTATATTTTAGTTTCCGTACATCAAAGACCTTATAAATGATTTCAAGGGACATATTTCTGAACCTTCTATAGCTATTTTACCATAAAGATTGTGGGTAAAGTTTAGTTTTATATCAAATGTATTATTTCTGATAATAGTAATGTATGAGATGGAAAACCAAACTTTTTTAAACCAGTGCACGATTCATATATTCAAGTTTGTTTTGGTCAGATAACTCCACCTAATGCTGGTCATATAATAGATAAAATGTTTCATGGTAAAAAATAGTCTATTTTAAGACACGCCCTTCGGCATAAAAACGTCTAAAACTCCAAACGAGAATCAAATGAAAGATGAAGCTTATTTATAAAATTAAAAAATAAAAAAGCAATTACATTCGGAATAAACACGCATTTACTTCGTTTCATTAAATTCATTTGTTAAAAAATCTCAATTGCGCAATAGTCTGCGATTCCTGTTTTTAAGTCATAAAATTTCAAGGTCTGATATAATCGTTTAATTGTTCTCAATTTTTTGTATTTCTTAGTGTCTTTGCTAATTAGTTCATAACAAGCTTTCTTGATGTTTTAACACTTTAATATTTAGATACATAGCAACATTATTTCTGTAAAAATAGTTGAACTCAAGCGCACAAAAAAGTATCAATAAATACAATTAAATCTAGATAACGACACAATATCGGCCAATTGAATCATCAACTAAAATGCTTGGAATATACTGCTTTAATAATTATCGCTCATGATGTCTAACTGAAATAAATGTCTATTTATAGTTTCGCAGTTTTCATTTAAATAATTAGGCTTCTTTGAAAAAAACATCATTATAAGACTGCTAAAACATTAAGCTGGAACTACGTTACCATGATTGCTGGATGCGACGTGTCTGTGTGTTGTGTGTGTCATTTTCGCTTATAGCTGACACCGCTGGCCAGCCTGGCTTGCAAGGTGGAGAAAGTAGCCAGTACACAGCATCTTGAGCAGTAAAGACTTTATGCAGTACCTCAGAGCGGCGACGCACGGGAACTTGGCATATAACAGCACTAGGCCAAACAACAAGGAACAAGAGGATGTCTTTCCCTAGACATGTGGCATGCAAGGCCCACCGGTGAACAGATCTCCAGCTTCGGGTGCCTTATAGATGAATTAGGGTATTTACGGATTATGGGAGTAAACCCTGACAGAAAATCCGGAGTGGCGACTCAAATGCGGCTGTTTGTGAAACCCTTGCAGACTTCCGACAGCTCTTGAATTTAATAAAATCCAAGACGTATTGGTTTCCCCTTTCTCCTGGATTCTGCCATTGAGACCGCGAGGGGGAATTAGGCTTTATAGCAACCAAATCTCTTCACACGACTTGCCCAGGCTTTTTCCTACAGAAGAAACCCCAGCTATGTTTTAGCGTAGAATCAAAAAGGGAACTAAGCCTTAACTGAATAGCCTCAAGCCAGGCGTCAGGGATCATTCCCGACGGTGGGAGAATTACTCTCACTTCTTAAGACAGCTACCGCCGCCATAAACTGAGCAGCTTTCAGTCAGTTAGGTGTTGTTCTGCCACGAGCCACTTTCCTCTCTGGGTGTTTGGGTCTTAGGATAAAGTCAAACAAGTAGTTAGTAACTGTTTCACAAAAATATATGAAAACCAGAAAGAAAGCAGCACTCAGGATCGGGTGCTGGAAGGTAAATACCATGACAATTGACTATTCGTTTGATGCCGTGACCATCTCTGAACTTAGAAAGAAAGCAGTCATCAACAATGAGCTACTGTATCTGAATGTCGACATAGCTGCGTCGCAAGAGGATGACTTGAAAGTACCAAATGATAGTTTCCTGTGGCAGGGTAAAGAGAAGGAGGAAACTCGTGAACACGGAACTGGCTTTGCCGTCAGGAACACACTGAGAACCTTCAATTATACTCAGATACCAATAAGTCTACAAGTTAACATCACCAGTTAACCAATTAATCTACGTTGTGTGTACGCCTTAACTCTTTTGACATCTAACTTGCCCCTCACCAATATAGGTTCAAGCCTCACTCGGGGCGTTGAATACTTCATGCAAGGAAGTCAGCTTGCTTAGAGAAGGTCAGTGCTTCTACCTAAATTCCCGCTCGTGATTAAATAATGCACGGATGGGCACCTAGGATTTTTATCCACCATCAAAGCTGGAAAGTCGCAATATATTTGTGTCGGTGCAACGTTCAACCTAACAGCAAAAATTCCCCAACAACGTTATGGCTCCGGTCAACACCAATGATGAGTCTTACAGCAAGCTGGACAGCGTCACACAATAAAAAGAGCTTTTTTTGGTGGGTTTAACGTCGCACCGACACAATTGTAAGTCATATGGCGACTTCCAGCTTTAATGGTGGATGAAGACCCCTGGTGCCCCTCCGTGCATTATTTCATCACGAGCGGACACCTGGGTAGAACCACCGACCTTCCGTAAGCCAGCTGGATGGCTTCCTCATATGTTGAATTCAACTCCCCGAGTGAGGCTCGAACCCACATCGATGAGGGGCAAGTGATTTGAAGTCAGCGACCTTAAACACTCGGCCACTGAGGCCCCCCAAAAGAGCTTATCGTACTGGTCGAGTTAAAAACTCGTGCAGAAATTGACAATAAGTAAGGACGTGCAACATTCCTTGGAGTTGTGTTTACATCACGAGCCTGCGTGACAAACACCTAATTTCAGCACCGCGTCATACAATGTCCAATTACTATCACCAGATTGGCTAAGGCATATGAGGACATTTCTCATTACCAGACGCTTTCACAGCGCCGATTGTGACTCAGACCACATCCTTGTGTGCTCTAGCGTCAAGATAAAACCGAATAGTTTCCATAGTACAAAGCATGCAGGAAAGCCTAGAATCAGTGTTTGTAAGACAAAGTTGTCACACCTATCCTCTGAAATTGTATCCTCCCATGTTAGAGACTATGACCAAGCCTCAACCTGCCTATACAAAACTTGCGGAATGCAGTAAAGACGCAGTTATTACCATTTTGGTCATGAAAACTGGATGAAAAATAATGAAAGGTTCGATCTAAACATCGCAAAACTCACCTCGCGCATTGTTGCCACACGCTCTGCTTTACAAGCGGACAAGGACAAGCCATAAAAGGCGACACTCAACTCTCTAAAAACAAGGAAGAATATTCATCACGGAAAGCCATGTTCCAAAAACGCAGCCTCCCCAAAGGCACACAAGAACAACACTCGCACACTACACACACAAGGACAAAACAAACAAATACAGGAACACTGTGGGGCACCACCTTGAAACGTTCAGTGGCAAAGCCTCCACTGGGGGGTTTCAACCGGTTTATGGTGCACCTAACCTCACTCTTACCCCCACCATCTTCCAAAGTCACAAGACAGTGTAAATAAAAGTGTTTCCCGCCAGGTGAAACCCTAACATACGTAAAGGCAACAGAAGGCATGTAATGTGAAACACAAAAATGCTCTTGTATATATATGCAAGCCTTAAGAACCTAAAACGTATGTACTCAATGCTTTTGCAGAAAACAGAGCGACAAGGGAAACACCCTTAAGGGCCCGACGAAACAGGCCAGAAGACGGACATCATAATAGCTCAGTCCAGGTGGGATTTAAGAACTACTAATCATAGAGTCCTCCACCTGTTCCGTCAGACACAATCAAAGAGGACAGCGTAGCGTCCAACTGTAAAAGGACTGAACACCAAACATGCGGTGTGTCTGAAAACAGTCGGGTCATAACCTCTTTGTACATTTGGAAAATTGCCATGGCCCAAAATTTTGTAAACCACATCTCCATAAAAAGCGGGTTTTGATACACCTTCTCGCAGAAGTGTCTTTAAATTGCTAATGTATTTCAAAATAAATCTGAATTACGATAGTAAACTTTGGAAAAGTATTTACGTAATTTATGATAACGGTAGCCTTGTTGAAAAAGCTTATTTGTAATATATAAGTTACGTTCATTGAAATCCTCAACATGACTACACGCTATAACCGAAATAGTGTTAAATCTTGAAATCTTGTACATCGCCTTCATTCAATTAACAAAGGCGATCGACCATGTGCGTAGAGATGGACTCTTTAAATTGCTCCAAACCTCCAATGCTATACAGCATAACGGAATAATGAACACTGTATAAGTTTGATATAGACATATTAGCCGAATTTAGGGTAAAGAATAAAGCCATACAAGGCTAACTGCAGATCTGAGGGTCGTTTATTCAGTCTTTTAAAATCCAAAGCCAAGACAAAGATCAGAAAGGTCCTCATCCGAGATATACTCTTTACAGACTAAACTGCAGTTGCTTCCCAACGACACGAAGGGCTACAGAGGATAACGAACAGGTAAATCGTTTTGGACCCACAATCAAAAAAGCGCAAACCTAAATCTTGAGCCAAGGCACAACAGAAATTTCCAGAGTCACCATCAACCAAGTTGAATGGGAAGTAGCCCAACAATTCCAGTATCTAGACTCTAACATCTACAACACACTTTCACTTGATGTAAAAATCAACATAAGATTTGGTAGGGAATACACAATCTTTTCAGAGCTCACCAAAAGAGTCTAGAAAAAACACACCTGATAACAGCGATGAAAATGATGGTTTACAAAGGTTACGTCATAAGTTCCCTACTCTATGGCAATGAATCCCGGATAACATATGCAGCCAAGAAAGTAAACTCCAGGTTTTCCAGCGTTGTAGTCTGCGCAGAGTACTAGGCTTAATTTGTGAAAGACACGATGACCAATAATGACGTCCACACGAGCAGGACTTCTTTTGATGTAAACCCTCCTTCGACAACGCCGCCTACGCTCGCTTGGTTATGTCAAGGATTTCTGCAAAAGTTACCACAGGAGTTTGACATAAACACAGAGTTCTGGGAGTCATTAACTGGTGATTGATATCTCTCGAAACAGGTGACTAAGAGATTTAAGGCAGGAGTGGAAGCAATTGGAGTCGCAAATGATAAAAAGAGGTCACACGCAGAAACTGATCCACTTTGACCTAGGGCACAATACCATACCAAATTCGACATATACTGAAGGATGACAACAAGACATCTTACTAGAGAATTCTGAAATGTTATATATTCATATTATATCCCTCTTGTGTGGAAATAGGTCAGTTGATATACAAAAACATCCTGTGTAAAATCTAATAATTTTCAGTCCGAACTAAACATTTGCTCAAAGGACTTTGTTATAACAAATAATTTGAATTATTATCAAATATAATCTTCCAAGGGAAAGTAATTCTGCATCAGATCAGTCGTCTGAAGACTAGAAAAAGTCAACTGCACTTTCTTAGTTTTACAGTGGATTCTGAACAACGATTCTGAAACTGATCGATTTTGGAATATTTCATTCACTATGCTTAAAACATATATTCAAATTTCTTGTTTATAATAATATTTTACAGCTTTTTTGTTTCCTTACGCCTGTAACTCTGTTCTCAATCAATTTTCAGGGATATGTTTAAACCATAAGGGCTTCGAAAAAGTTAATCAGAATAAAATAAATGAGTGGAAAACCACAGCTCGCCCAACACAACATAAATGAAAATGTTGCAGGCTTGGTTTGATTATGCCAGTTCATGGACGGTAGCGGCAATGCACTTAAGTGTCGACGCCTTCTAGCACCGGGTTGTGCATAACTCAACATTTACACATGTCTTAAGTACCAGGATATGATTTTGAGACATCCGCAGAGGTATTCATACGGCGGTGCACATGGAAGTCTTTAATGTATTGAAGACGTTTTTTAAGTATTGTAAGTCGCCATATGATCTAAATTGTGTCGGTGACTCTATCCCCGTGCATCCCCCACCCTCTACTCCCTAAGCTGACCCATAAAAATATTTAAAACGATGTACTCTTCAAGTAGAAAAATTGCTCATTGTAAGTGTATGCAAAAACGTGTTAATATAATTTTGTGTTTATACATGAAAAGTGTTGGCACCTTAGTAAGAAATTAAAGAATTTTTTTATTTACAATATACCTTTATGTTTACGTTTTGCCTGTAATAACCTGAGATCACGCATCAGCTGAAGGTTTTTCTCTGTCACTGAAACATATATCATTCATTCTGCTCCATACAACACTGTAAAGTTAATTTTACTGAAATAAGCCGATATTAATGTAGTAAACATATATATATATATATATTTTAAAGTTTTTGTATTTAATAAAGTTGGCTAAACATTTGAAAATTATTCGAAACAATGTTTAGTAGATACATTTCAAATAGATACGTTGTAGTTTGGAAGTATATTTGCAAAATTGATTTGAAAAGAATATATCTGATTATCAATAATGCATACTTTTCAATTGTTCCTCTAACTGTTGGACTTTCATATAATTCTGCAAAATAAAATAACTTGATAATTTTACAGAACGTATTTATTACTAAATACAAAGCTAGTTCAATCTAGAACTGCAGACTGCAATGAACTATTTGGCTACACGTATACAGAGATATCTAATCAGTCATTTAAGCATTTAAGAAAATTATTTACCAATCTTTTATAAGATTGAAACAGTATTCAGAAAAAGATTGTAATAAACAATAAAAGTAAATTAATTAGATTATTGTAATAGCAGATAAAATGAAAAGTTTATAATTAATAATTATATAAATTTGACAATTTATCTTAAACATGTTTTCTACTACATATACCCATCTTTCAAAGTAGGAAATATTTTGTTTCTGTAGCATACCTGCTTCTCGGCTTCCTTCATCTTCTCCGCTAATTCTCCCCTTGAATGTTCTTTTATATCTTGTATTTGCCTTTGAAAATCTTGAGATATACGTATATCGATCTGCTTGTTTTGCAACTATATTCAAACAGACAATTTAAAAATGTGTTACTACATGTAGTAATGTTCAGTTCATATTTTACAGACTAATTGTTTTCAATCAGAAAATCGTCCAATAACATGTAATTATACATGATAATAGGTTGTTAGTGTGTTTGAATAAATGTTATTGATAACTATATAAAACAAAAATGCTTTCACAATATCTTCTCTGCATCAGGAATTTCAGTATTTACTTCACTGGAATATTCATTTAGAACACACAAACAAAGTGGCTAATTTTATTTATAACGATTCCCTATATTTTCTTGTTACAATGGCATTCAAAAGAAACAAAGCTATGAATTAGTCTAACATGCAGCGAACGCAATAATTGAGATTTGACTATTTGTTCGCATGTCTTTAATGAGAATTCACATGTACATATCGTAAAACTTGTTCGCCAAGCTCAATAGAATCAGCGTCGATCTATGGATCATATGGTCGTACGGTTGATCCCCGGGGGAAGCATTTGTTCTCAGTGACGTTGTGATATTAGGCATCGTGTCAAAAACAATTAGTTCATCTATACAACGAGTCCTGGATGCGAGGTAAACCGTAATTTAAATTTGAAGATTTCGCAATCTAATAATTATACATTTAACTTATTTAATAATACTATTTTGAGTTTCTGAGTATCAGCATTGAATATTATATACATGTATGCCATGAAAATGTATATTTTCCATTCATTTTCAAATTCTCATTTTCAACGTTTTATAGTGTTTCCCTATGATCTAACAATGGTACATCATCTGAAACTAAAATTTTTATATAAAAACCAATAATATACGATCAACTACCTCATTCAGATAACCAATGGCGTCTTTAGCACCTGGTTGTCCGGAAAGTGGTGCTTCACTTTTGGCATCTTTTATCTCCAATACGGCTTTGAACAAATCAATATAGCATTGCAGTTGACCCTCTGCTAACTCATAGTTTGCATTGTGAAGTATATCATTGCGTGCGTCCCTCGCCTGTAACAATATCCATACAGATTGAGTAAATACCATTCGTTAGATACCGAATTTCAACAAAACTATTATCATTCGGATACTGTTTAAGAAATTTTGTTTGCGTCCATTTGAAATGAAAGGCAGAATAAAGTCAGTAAATCCATGAATCGCGTCAGCGTTTCATGTTTAATTTGCCTATCCTATTCTTTCGTTCATTTCTAATGAACTCCGAAAAAAATATAATTCATTTATTATATTAACATGATATTTCCTTTCGTTTTGTAACCAATGTTATATCATAAATTGGACACATTTTGATACATTAAAAATTATTCTTTATCAGACGGAACATATGCGATGTCATCTAAGGATAATTCTCCCAACAAAACAGCGGCCCGTTAATCAGCACTGTTGTAATTTTGGCGCCTTTCCTTTTGCTGTTCATATAAAATGAATGTAATAATTTTCATAGGAAAAGAATATGGCAAAAGTAAATATACATGACGAGTTATACTTGCGTTGAACAGTCGGTACCGAAGTTAAAGATAGGCTTGAACAATGTACAAATGGTTAAAAATGGAACACATATGGTACTTTTAAACTCTGTACGTGCGTGCGTGCGTGCAAGCGTGCGTGCGCGTGTGTGTCTGTGTTTGTGTGTCTGTGCGTGCGTCAGTGTGAGAGAGAGATTTAAGAGAACTAGTACCTTTGGATAAACCCTTTAATATCTACCTGTTGAAAAAGATCTGTTTCTCCATTTATTTCGACGTCACCCAGACTTCTATGAATAAAATTGTTGTTTATCAACAGACTCAGTAGTCCCGAACAGTCAACTTCTTTCGCTGACGGCTTGCCTCTGTAACCAGTAGTACTGATATAGCATGTAGCAACACTCCAAGGATTGGTGCCCCACGACTGTATATCTGTATTCGTAAGCGATAAATCGAAGAATCGGTGATCAAAAAATATCTTATCATAAAACTTACTACAAAATCCTTGGCTTTGACAAACTCTCCTCTTTTTTGGCTGTTTAGAACACAGACACTTTGATTTCCTTGGGCATAGTTCCTGTGTGTGTGACGGGAGAAGAACATCTTCTGTACAGTTTGTACATACATTTCCAGCTGATCCAAGCTGTTTCATAATTTCAAAGTGATGAGATTGTACGGCATTTTCAACAAACTCCTGTATGCCCAGTTTCAAATACTTTATACCAAGAGCACCTCTGACCCAGTTTTTGTACAGATCTTCTGTCAGTTGTTTTTTGAGTAACAGATTAACGTTTCCTGAAATTTAAATTACACGTTCGCAGGCTATGCCAGAGATAGTTTGGTTTTAATGTAAATTTGTTTTTTGCAAAAGAGCAGTATTGGTGCAAAACCTTTTATACAGTAACAGTGTCTCTTTCATTGTCATATAGGCCTACTGAATATTTTCTTTTGAATTCGGACTTTAACTCCCGTTATTTCTTATAATTCCAACAGCAAAATTAACCGACACATTAAAACATATTCGTAATCTTACAAATTATTCTGACTGATGTAAAACATGAATAAAAGCAACACGTTAAAAGTCTTGAATTGATAACAGTATCTAAATCTTAAGAAAAAAGAAGATTGAACATGTGTCAATTAACATACAGAACATCAACATGTTGGTCATTAATATTAACATGACGACTATATCACATTTAGACATTAACTATTCGTAGACGTACAGTAGAAATTACCTTTTATTTTAATGTTTGTACTTGACTTTTTCTCACCAAAGGCCACTGTGTAATCACCATCATCCTCAAACTTTGCATTTCTAACTGTAAGCGTATGTTCTAACCCTTGCACTGCGATCAGGTATCTAAAACCTTGTGTAATTTTTGTGCCATCATGTTGCCATATCACTTCATTTGTATATAGGTTGACCGCACACTTTAGAACAAGATCCATATTCTCTCTGACATCTGCGTCTACTGTAGCTACATGCAATTCCTCGGTTATCATTAAAGGTCTTTCTGTTTGTAATAGTTTATAATATATTAATGATAATGATAATAGTTACGTAATGATTGACATATGCAATTTCTTATTTTCAAGCTTCCAACTTAAATCGCATTTGCTACGTCCAATGAACGGATGTTACTTAAGGTAATTTTTTAAAACAATGGCATATGCCAAGAGAGCACGCAGCTAAAGTCAAGTATTACTACTGTCTTTATGCTACAAAGACATTTTTATTTCATATTTGATATCTCAGTACGAGTTGTATTAAGTAAAAGTCATATGATAAGTATTGTTACGTTAGGAGTTCTTATACCTGAGACTTTGAGGGAAGCTGTTGTTGATTCTATGCCACATACGCATGAATAATATCCTGCATCTGTCAACTTCGTATTCGAAATCGCTAACCAGTGCATACGGTTATCTGCAACAAGTTTTAAATTGTCGGTTTCTTCTACCAGCTGGTAATTATGTCGCCATGTTACTGGTCTTCCAGAATCATTGAGTTTGCATGTGATAATTGCTGGTTCGCCGACATACACAAACATGTCGTGAAGTCTATTCGTGAATACCGGATTTTCTGTAGCATAAATTATATTTCAAACTCAACAGAGTTGCCAATCATTAACGATCATGGTAGTATATTTCTTGATTTATGCCATTCCTTAAATAAATGATTGACCTGGGTATAAGGTACCCAATAAAAGATGCTTTTTTAGCAGTGACCAAGGTTCGAACATATTTTGAAGCGCATCTGATCATTCTAGTTTTGTGATGATCATGGTTGTGATGATCGCAGCATATAGACTATGTTTACATATTTGTTCATGTAAAAATACATATCTAAAATGGAACATAGCTTACCTGTGCATTTAAAAAATACCAAAAGATTTTACGTCATTTTATGTACATTCAACTCCCATAACCCGTTACCGTTTTCTTTCAAGAGATTAGTTCTGTTTACCGATTTGACTTAAATGAAAACTCCATTTGCCCTTTCTTGATAAGGTTTTCAATGAGAGAAAACAGCAGTTACTAATCATGCTTGCGGGTTATATGACAATCATTTCAGTGATGATAAATTAATTTCAAAGAAGAAAATTGCTAAATATTAAACTTGTAGTAAACATAGGAACAGATTTCTTTGAGTCTTATCGTTATTCTCATTTAGGATTTTACAAATGCCATTGTGTGATTTTGATGCAGAAGATTAACGTCGATCGGGGTATTGTCGGACATAGGGGTATTATTGGACAAACTAATGAATATCGGTTATTTTAAAAGATATAATCATAAAAATACATTATTACACCGATCACGTGTTCTTTTAACTTTTTGCCGCCTGATTTCAAACGACTACTGAAGCAACTTCGATAAAAGGTAACAAAAATGCAAACAAAAATATTCACATATGCAGAATAAATCCACTTCCGGTTACAAATACCAACATTCCGATGTAACATTTGTTGGAATAATTCTTTGAAAACGTAAACAATGATGTGCAGTGGTTGCTATATTTTAGCGGATCAGAGCTCCATGAATTGAGTCTTTAGAATGACGATATCTTAGTAAACATATTGTTTCTGTGTTTATTGCATTATATTGGTAACATAAGAGATAAATATATTACACACGAGAGAAGTTAGAAGTCAATGACAGCCTTCGTTTAACATTACTCAATTGCTGATATATTGATGTGTTTGTAATGTCAATATCGAAATGAAGACTATTGCCGTTCACGTACAATGAAGTTAATTTTTATTTGAGCTAAGTACAAAATGTATGTGATTAAATTTCACCTTTAATTATCAGAGTTGTGCTTGATGTCGCCTCGCCAAAGTCAACTGTGTAATCACCCTCATCTTCTAACGTTGCATCACGGATCGTCAGTCTATGTTCATGTTCCTGAACTGTCACAAGAAGTCTATCAGATGGTTTAATTTCTGTGTTGTTATGTAGCCAAACAGGATTATCTGTATGCTGGTCGACCGTACAAAGCATAACAATATCCTCATGCAATCTTACGTCAGATTCAATTGTAGTCACGTGTAAGGTCTCAATTATCTTCAACGGTTGCCCTGTTAGTATATTATAGTTATTATAACAATAATAGTTTAGAGAACAAAAACTGGAATTAATGATTTATGGGATATGTCGGACTGACAACGCAGTTTTCTACTTGGTAATGTATGCAAATAGAAACGTGATCGTTTCAGAGAAAATGGACACAATAGAAAAATATAGACGAAAATAAGTCTGATGTTAAGTATGATTAAACTAAAAGTTTTCGATATTCAAGATGTTTGTTTATATTTGAGATGAAGAAACATTATAATGTAAAAGAGGAGTACTAGTGCGAGTGTTATTTTTCTACTTTTGGGTCAGTTGTGTAGTGCAGATGTAATAAATGCAATATGGAGTGACATACAAAGAAGAAAGTCAAAGAAAACTGAAGGGATTGAATGTGGAAGTTATCCCTAGAAATTTTGACTTTTGGGGTCCTAATATATCTTACCTTCTCTCCACTAGTAGATGATAGATAGGTAGGTAGGTAGGTAGACAGACAGCCAGGCTAAAGGTTAAATACATAGTTGCGTTGTTTGCTGTATATTCGCGGGATAGATCTCTGTTCAAGTATTGCAATTTATACTTCATACAATAATTAACATGCCAATAAAATACTAATGATATTGATATCGGATGGATAGCTCAGTTGATACCAGAAAATGTATGCCAGTAGAAATGTGAAAGCAATAGAAATGTTGGTGATAAACATTTGTGTCCTGTGTATGGAGAGTACTATGATGGAAACTAAAAGTAATCTATCAAATATGTTTTGTGTTACTAAGATGAAGCCAAAATAAAAACTGAAGATAAGACAGAGAACATTTTCTAACTTTGGATCTTTTGTTACTGGGGAAGAGGGTTTCAAATATGTTTACATATAGTATTTACGAAAGTAGTGACATACAGAAACTGATAAGAGAAAGAATTACCAACAAAATTAAGGGATTTAAATCAGAAATTATCCCCACTGCAGTTGACATCTGAAGACTCTAAACGAAAACGTTTGGTCATTTTCGAATTAAATCAAGATTGGAAATTTCAATTTTTAAATCATTAAAAAAAAATGAAACAAGTAATAATAATTGAAATATTTAGAAGAATTGGAAATATCTGAAGTTATGTCGGATAAAATAAAATAAAGTTTCATTTAAAATTCCTCTCCAGCTGGTCAAGTTCAAGCAATAAAAATTAGGTTAGAAACTTGAAACTCGATTTGTTTTCAAAATGCCGAAAATGGACCATAGACATTGTAAATAAACATAGAATAACAACTAAAGTGTATTCACAGTACCCATTTACATAACACAAAAGTGTCAGCATTAAGTGTGCTATAGTTCTTTCACGATAAATGTATTTAAATTACCTTTAATTTTTAATTTTATACTTGATTTGACATCACCAAAGTAAACAGTGTAATCACCCTCATCCTCAAACTTTGCATTCCTGATTGTCAGTCTATGTTCAAGTTCTTCTATGGAGACAACACGTCTGGTGTGTAGTTTAATTAATTGGCCGTTATGTCGCCACACAGCTTTATTCGTATGTTGGTTGACCTCGCAAGTTAAAATAATATCCATATTCTCTGTAACTTCTGCTTCTGTTGTAGCTACATGCAGCCACTTGGTTATTACCAATGGCTTTTCTGTGTAACATTTTATAGCTCATACTTACATACATCAAATAAAACGAAATAATAATGATAACATAACTTTGTTATATAGCAGAAACTCCGAAAACCGGACCCTTTCAGGACAAGTTGAAAGGTTTTCAGAGGATTCCGGATTTCAGAGGATTCTGCATAAATTTCTTATCTCGGATTTATATATGATGTATAGTTTTATTCATTTCATCTGACTATATCATGTTCAATGTTTTTTAGGTTTTTTTTCTTTTCCTAAATCTGCATTGTATCTCTCTGTTATATATTAAAACTGAAATATTTCTAACAGAAAAGGCACCACTTAAAAGATACTTCATCATGAAAACTGTTTCCTTTATCGTGGCGACATAAATAGTCTAGCTCCAATTAATCATGGAATATGCACCATGCGACTATCAATATTAAATTATTGATACCAATACCAATAATAATTAATAAGAAGAATATTTTTCATACCAAAAAAAATATAATTTTATGAAAAATCACTTGTACACCAAAAGATCAATTAAATTCTGTGATTAGATTAAAATGTTTTGCACTTTATAAGCTTATCTTTTATAGCTAATATACAAAATACAAACATACAGATAAATGTTTTTCACACCTACTTAGGTTACATTTGTGATTGTTAGTTGGTAAACAAACAAAAATTGTCACCTGCTTGAGATTGTTTTTAAAATCAATGCAAAGGCATAATACACATGAATTTTGACACTTACCGTCGGGTTTTCAGAGGATTTTTTATGTACAATATTCCTTTGTGGCCAAAACAAAACGCCCGGTTTTCAGAATTCCGGTATTCAGAGTACTTTTTAAATTGAATTTTTAAGAGAAAATCTTGGGACTTTGAAAATCGTCCGATTTTCAGAGGATTCCGGTTTTTGGAGGGTCCGGTTTTCAGAGTTTCTACTGTATTAAGTGGCATCTTCATGTTTTATTGCTACATCTTTTACGTCATCATGTTTGGTGTAACATCAAACAATTCTAAATATGACTGAGTGTTTCTTTAGTTTGGTTCATTTGCAAATTAGATACCTGCTGCATTTAATTCCTCAGTATCGGCACTACAAGATGTCATGACGGCAATAATTTTATAAAAATATTTAATTTACTAGAAGTAGTATAAAAAGCAATCTGATTAAAGTACATCGACAATTAAAGCTAAGCTTTGGATCTAAAGACCTGCTATTGATAGCCTCGTGCTGACTACCCTTTCGCTAGCCAATCAGAGCCTTGCTTTTAACATTTCGAATATGAAAGTAGAAGTTTTAAAAATCTACATTTAGCCTGAGGCTTTCATGTTTACAATTCTTATGACGACCACATCAGGACTGTGTTTTGCGAGGAATCATATGTCACGGTACGGACTTGGTCACGTAAGGTGTCTGGCAGCCGGTTACCTCAGTCGACAGAGCACTCACCCTGTAAGTGAGGGGTCCCGAGTTCGAGCCCCGGACTGACTGCACATTTTTCTCACCATTTGACATTCGACGCTATTTGGATGGTTCAGCCAAATGCTTGTTGAAGCCAGTCGTCTGATTGGTTCAATAAAAACAGCTTTGCGAAAATAGCAATATCGGAAATCCAAATATACAGAAAGATGAATGTGAATGGGTCATCCTCAGAACTTTGTTTAGAAGATCAAGTACTTTAGTCAGATTGTATAAAAAAAAACGCTTGATACAGATGTTTTATTTCAAGATTTTTGTGATGATTAGTGTAATCTTTTTAGAAATACAAGCCAGGTTTAAATAGTACTTGTCTATTCTTAATGTCTTTTTGTAGTTTTGTTTGAAAGAATATGTAACATATGAGAAGTAGATATACAATAGCAGTTAAACGTAATATCGTATGCCTGACATTCGAACGAATAAAGATCTCCGACTGCTGCAGTACTTTTGCATTATTAGTTAGAGCATAATACTAGTACTAAACTTATACGGAATAAAGGAACATCTATCTCTATCTTCTATTTGTAATTAACAAGACATATATGCATACAGTCCAAAACTTTTACCTAAAACTTTCAGGAAAGTGGCTGTTGATGAGTTGCCACATGCACAAGAATAAAACCCTGCATCTTCCAACTTTGCATGAGAAATTGCTAGCCAGTGGGCGCATTCTTTCTTAACTGCAATTATGGTTTCTGTTTCTTGTACTGGTTTGTAATCATGTTGCCATGTGACTGTTTTCTCAGGAACATTGAGTCTGCACGTTAGAATTGCTGGATCACCGAGAAAAACGCACGTTTCCTGAAGCCTTTCTGTAAATACTGGATTGTCTGTAATATAAATATTACCTTAATTTGTACAGTAACCGCATTCAAAGTCTATAAACTCCGGGAACAAATTAATAAAAGTTCTTGATTCAGTTTTGTTATATTTTCTGGTCCTTTGGGATCATGGAGTACACTAAATTTATACTGAAATAGAATTCCGTTTCAGCCGGTGCTGAGGCGCATTAGGAGTGTTGCATATTTCATAACCACTCATGAACAGACTCAGTTAAACCGAGACTGCTATTATTCTGCTTGGTTGCTTTCTTAACATCCTAGGGATCTTCTAACATATTTTATTAAAAATAGGGAACTGTTTCTTTCGTACAATTATTAACATTGCGTATTTTAACAATAGTGGAAAATCAAAATCACGGTTTCGTTTTCGTAAACACTAAATGAGGCAGTTCTTAAACAATAATACAAAGAAATCAAGTTTCGTTGACTGATTTCTAATGGATTGATATTTACTTATAGTCAATATGCTTAATAGATTATATTTACTTAAGTCACTTTGTACCGATAAAACAATATCCAAAATTTGGTGGTATATTTACCTTTTAATGCCAATGTTATACTTGATGCGACATCTCCGAAGTCAACTGTGTATTCACCGTTGTCTTCTATCTTGACATTCTTGATGGTCAGCTTGTGTTCTAGTTCCCGCACCGATACAATGTGTCTACTGCTTTGTTTAATATCTCTGTTGTTATGTCGCCAGACAACTTTATTCATGGGTAGGTTGGTGGTACAAACAAGATTAATATCTAAATTATCTCTGACATGTGTCTCTTCTGTAGCTACATGTAAAGCCTTGTCTATCTTAAGAGGTTTCCCTGTTTTCAATATACAACTTGTTATAATACTTTATTCAAAATACATGTAATGATTAAAAGATAACTGTTATTAAACAACAAGAGAAATGACATACGGATCAAGTGTTTATGATGTGTACGTCTTCGCAATAAAGTCATATTCTATTAGGTAAATATCAATACTTATTTGCTCTTGCACCCTTGATAGCCCAAATCATAGAAGATTACTTGATAATTTAATTACGGATTTGTTTTATATTTGAAGAAAAAAAAATATTTGCAGACTGTTTCTAAAACATTTTGTTTCTTTATACATAATTTATGCCGGTGGTATAATTTTGTGACAACTTGTATTTGTATCAGTTGTATTCGTTAGTCAAGGTGCACGTATGTATATTTACACGTAACACTAATTCAACGTGTGATGCTGTAAAGGTGATTGTCTGTTAAAGTATATTTCTCGGTTCAAAAATAAATTCATTTTGTGGAAAAATCATAACATTACGTTCCTTACGATAAAATTAAACCGATACTTTGTTTTGCGTTACTGAAACGTCATTATGTCATTTCCGTTTACAGATGTTAACTTTTCGTGCTTTGTTTAAATACACTGCTGTAAGAAAGACTGCCACGAATAAAGTACTTTGTTTGGCTTTTCGTATTGTAAAATGTGATAAAACACGGAATGTAATAAATATAATCTACCCCTAGATGTAGATGCAGAATATCCGCATTTCGGGTAATTGTTTTTGCGGTAGCCTCATTACCACTAAAACAGTTATCTTCGAACCGCATATTCCCATCTGCATCTTCAACTAGTGTTATATTATTTTAACCATAATTTGTAGGTTTTGGTACTTGCGAATAAATGTTTTTGTTTTCTAATTTTACAGATTCTAGAAACTATATTTGCTTTAGAGGTTGCTGAAATAACAATAGAGACATGGCTATAAGTTCAATAAATAGGAATTAAAGCACAAACGAGTGTCGTCTTCATCGTCTTTGTCGCACGTTTTGTCCGTGTCGCCGTATATCTTTGGAGCGGAATTGTCTTGTATGACCATCTGAATGTGCAATTTGACATCGTTTGTCTGTTTTATTCTTTTGATAAGATGTAAATTAATTCTTGTATCTTCTGACTTAAACGAATGAATCATTCGTGTGCATTCGAATCTTTTCTCATCATGAATACTTTCGAGGAGATCCAGCAATGCCGAATGTAACGGAGCCCATTTTTCCTTAAACGTTTTATAATTGATAGAAGCAAAATGGGAATAACAATTCAAGTCGTTCCTTTGGTCTTTAATGACTGTTATTGCTTCACGCTCAACAGTAGCTAAGCGTGAATCAAACAGAACCAGTATTACAACACAAAGAGTGAGTGTGTCCCACGAATCAATGTCTGTATTGACCTCTTCATCTTTAAACACTTGACGAAATTCTGCATCGTGATAAGATTTTAATGTGTCTCTGTGCTCAATTAATAGATCGGCTAGGCTTTTACCGCGTTTACTGACTTCTCTTTCTATAATTGCTACTAAGAATACAGGTGCAGCTTGTCCCAATAACAAAAGATGTCTCAAATAAAGTTCATGACCTCTTGTTATATCTTCTTCACTCTGTAAGAAAATTGTAGAAAATAATATTTTTTAAAACAATATTTATAGGCTCCATATTGAGGTATATACTGAGACATTGCTTTATCCCGCCAAAGTAAATTGTTTGCGAAAAGGGCGCCTAAACGAAAGCAATTGATTTATAATAGTGAATAATACGCATATAGGTTTGATGAGCTGGTCAGTTTTATGACCTTCTCTTCCACAGTTTTCAAGACATGCTCCAAAGAAGGGGAAATAAGAAAAAAAAGAAATTCGCGTAAGGGATTTGGTTTCTGTAATCTACAGTCTGTCGGAAAGACGCATGTATGAAACCGTTTTTTTTTAAAGCTTTAAAACTTAATAACTGACAAACTTTATGTTACGGAAACACATGAGCATTTGCTGTTTTTACTACTTTTTGCGGTAAAAATCGAAAAGCGTTTGTCACTTTGGAACTTTTAAAATATGTTAGAAAGAAAAATTCATATTCTAATGCTCATAACATGACCAAAGTTGAATTTGAAGAAAGATTATTTTTTAGCCAAATCTGGAGGCATGCTGCTTTAAAAGTTTTATTGTTTCGGACTGAAAACAAATTCATGAGAGTTGTCAAGAAAAAAAGACCACCACCAAATAAAATGCACCACTATGAAAGCTCCTTGTAAAGATCACTGTAAGTGATTAACATTTCATTAAAATTGTAAGATTTTTACCTTTTCATCGCCGTATAAATAACCAAATAATAATTTATAATTCAGTCGTTTTTAAAGAATAATTTATTATTGCTTTTGAAGAAATTTCGTAATGAAAATTATTTGTAGTTTAAGCGCTATTATCAAAATATTATATAGGGCCTCCGTGGCCGAGTGGTTAAGGTCGTTGACTTCAAATCACTTGCCCCTCATCGATGTGGGTTCGAGCCTCACTCGGGACGTTGAATTCTTCATGTGAGGAAGCCATCCAGCTGGCTTACGGAAGGTCGGTGGTTCTACCCGGGTGCCCGCTCGTGATGAAATAATGCACGGAGGGGCACCTGGGGTCTTCCTCCACCATTAAAGCTGGAAAGTCGCCATATGACCTATCATGTGTCGGTGCGACGTTAAACCAAAAAAAAAAATCAAAGTACAGTATTTTCCTTGGTTATATTTTCTATTTTTATGCTTTTCATTTTCTATTTTTTGGAAAGTGTTTTCCTGACATCATTTAACTAGAACGGGATAACAAAGGTACTATGCATAAATTACTTTACCGTTGTCATCATTTTCCTCTGTAGACTACTTAGACTCGCTGTTATTGAGCTGCATCATACATTTCAGTGGCCTGCCAAATACATTAATATATAATAGAATATTGATATCCTATATAGATATTATTCTATCTATGTTAAAACAATGATGTTATACACATTCCGGTTAAATATGCATACTAATCAGATAAAGCTGCATTTTTACTAATATATAGATATTCAAGGTTTTCTGTTTTCTGCGAAATGGTTTTATTCATCAAATAGATTGAAAATATAGGTGAAATATATTTTTAATCATAACACACATCGCGAACTCTATCAAACGCTACTGGAGTAAATGAAATATACAAAACAGAACACATTAATAGTAAGTCTGAAAACGAAACTTTTAAGAAATTTTCCATAGGGTCAGATATAAATATTTAATATATTAATTATTTTGCATTGATAAGTCTCCCCGTACTTGGATTCAGTGTTGTTAAATTTTCTGGCCCTTTGGGATCATGGAGTCCATTCAACTTATATGTAATAGAGTTCCGCTTAAGGCGGTACTAGGGGGCGTGAAAGGTGTTGCACTTTTCATTACCTCTCATGAACAGACTCAATCAAACCGAGTCTGCTATTATTCTTCTTGGTTGCATTATTTGCTTCCAAAGGATCTTTTTACAGATTTTATTACTCTTACTCATACTTGGGTATAAGAATACATAAAACTAGAGGTTTAAAGGCAATCATTTAGCAATATATCTGCTAAAAGGAAACAGATACCCTGAAACAGTAACTTATTTAAAGCCAGCAGACGCCGAAAACGGTACGAAGCGTGTGTCATTAAGTTTTGTGGCAGCGTCAAGCACGCACAAGTGTCTCCAAATAAAGAATTTTATTTCCCATCATTTAATGCACCTGGCGTTTTAATTGCCCTCGATATAGTACAGAATTCGCGCATACTGACTAAGCAATTTCCCTTAAGTTAAACGCTGGTCAAGTTTGAAGAGCTCAGAATAAATGTTCGAACTGTTATTCTCTAGGTAGGACTCGATATATTGTTAAGGTCGCTTATGCATGGTTTTAAATAACACGGCATTCCCTTGTATATTCGTCCTTGTTCAACTTTCCCCTTCGGATTCCTATATTGTATACAGTTTTATAAAAAGGGGCATCGTGGCGGAATGGCTAAAGGCACTGCCCTCCCACCCTCCCCCAAGAACGTTCGACAATAAAAATCTCGAAATTAATGCTATATTTCTTAAGAATGCTTTGAAACTTTTTTTGACATACTTTATATTATGGAAATAGTTGTTTTACTGCTTTTAACGGTAAAAGTCGAAATGCGTTTGTAAGGCTTTACACGAGGTAAACTGCCACGATTATAAATATCTAGAATCAACGAGCGTTAAATACTTAATCTACTATAGCGATATTGATAACGACAGGGAAATCCTTTTTTATCACCGCGGCGGTCCGGGTTCGATTCCAGGTGCGGACATCTCTTTTTCTTGACTTAGCATTTTTAGAATAGGTTAGAAATAAAAACTCTAGTGCAAGGCGGGGCACCTGGGAATTTACGCCACCATTAAAGCTATAAAGTCGCCATATGACCCACAATTGTGTCGGTGTGACGTTTAACCTAACAAAACAAAAAACAAACAAACAAACAGTTTTAAAGATAAAAATTACACGGGTCTAGAAATCGAACTTCTGACAAAAATGTCTAAAACGGAGCGCGTTACCTCTGGGCAAACGAAGAATGAGTGTTTGTTCCGGAACGATTGAAACAGACTTAATCTCATGGTTTATGTTTCAAAACGCCATAATACTGTGTTTCAAAACGTTATAATGTCAATAGTAGGCTGAATGTATGCTAATAAGGATCCTGAACCGATATCTTCACTAACTGGTTGCAAAAAGGTATTGAAGCATAGCGTTGGCCTTGGACTAAATGTTGCTATCAAATGGTACTTTGGGATCTTGAAATACATTCAATATTTACATATATAACAGATTCCCAATTATGTTGTTTTCAGTGGGCGTGAGCGGTGTCTGCTATCATATTCTTGATTTTAGTCTATGCTTCCGAAGGATTTTCGTATAGGTTTTTATACACAAGAGAAAAAATGTGTAGCAACCCGCCCGCGTAGGTTAATAGGGAGAGCACATATCTACGGATATCGGGGTCGCGAGTTCGATCCCCGAGTGACGCGTTTTTTCTCTGTGGCACTCTAATATACTATTAAGACATTGCGTTTGAAATAATTCGTCCTCTACCATTAATTATATGGGAAAGTTGGCAGTTACATGCGGGGAATATATTTGTACTGGTACAGCATTCAGGTACACTAGTTAAATTAACTGCCCGTCATTATATAACCGAGACACGTCTGCGTTAAACCCAAAACAAACAAAAAGCAGATATTTCTAAACGTACTTGATCTACCGTATTTATAGGAACGGTACTCGAAATAGGCCTCTTAATTTTGCTTTTTAGCTCATTATTCCGTGATCGTTTCGGGTTGCATGTAAATTCGATGGTTCTCAAAATATAGACGTCAATAATATTTTTGGTAAAATGACGATTGTTTTCATGTAGGTAAACAAAACATATTAATTCAAGATCAAACATGCATAAAATATGTACGAGACGTTTGTTTTAGCGAGTAACGCTTCAATTGTCCGATAACAAATTGTTTTTGATTGCAAAAATATGAATGTTTGAGCAGTTTATTTTTAGAATATATTTTAATTTTTCAATATGTCTACTTAACTAAATAGCAGTAAGGCTTTTTGATACCCTTTGGTAGAAAGGTTAATACTTGAATATTGTAGATACTGCACTGTTAATACTGTTGCAATACTGGATGTTTTGAATCATAAGTGTCAGCGGTATGAACAGATGAATTTTCAAATGCCACTTTCTCGTTTTTTATCAAAAATGCAGTTGGTATTTATATGTTCTACTTCATCATATCTGTAATACAGCTAATAAATATATTAACTCTCCTCTAGTGAAATACCCGAATACCAATGGAAAGTATTCGGTACTAATTTATTTACATTTCATAACAAGTGTTCTTTAACTGTGGCATATTATAAAGTTTTGATACTGCCCTCCTGTTAATACAGTATGAAGATCACTAGTAGAGACTATTTGAGGGGTTTTGCATACCTAAAATGGTAGGGTAGCGGGATTTGGCCATCGTCATTTTTAGAGGCACACGTTAAACTACTGTAAGTCAATACATACATACCCTTTACATTCAACTGAGATAACCACTGTTATATTTCCTATATGGTTTTAGTGAGCATATTTAATGAAATTAACGAAGTATAATAATTGCCAAACTGGCAACCCCCCTTGTACTTTGTGAAATAGGAATTCCGAAAAAAATACGATGTCATACAGTAATCGTACACTAACAGGCAACATCTACAGGTGCAACATGGGACCAAATAACAATAAATGGATGCATTCATATTTAACAATAAATGTTTTAAAAGGATAGCAGTACAGTTTGCAGCAATAACAATTTCCCCGTCAAATATTTACAGAAATTAAACCACCAGTGTCAGCAAAAAGCATGGCAAACTGACCTATGTAGACAGAGATTGGCAAAACAAGTTAAGAAGTTGGTAAACAAAACATAATAGAATCAATATAATCAATTTGACAACAAAAAGACATGGAAAACTAAAAAAGCCACTTTATGTACATATGGCAACATTTTTAATGAAACAAATGGGTAAACAGCTTCTTATGCAAGCCGGTTTGTGATTTTATTCCATTGTTTCCGAATGTGTGTATTCTCTGTAAAAAGGAAGAAGTTGTCTTAGTCTCAACACCGCGTTTCATAAAAAAAAAAGAACTTACACCAGTTTGCAGTGGGCAAGACTTGCACAACAGCAATCTTTATGTGCCGTGTGAGGCTACAAAAGTTTACATGTTGATTATAAATATTGATGGAAAACTAAAAATGAAAAAAAAATTGGGGGTGGGGAGGGGTTGTGACCAAGGTAAGGTGGCGACCAGGTGTAGGTACACAACATCACATGTTTATAATAAATGTTCATGGAAAAGAATGAAAGAAGTTTAATGAAATTCTTCCAATTGGTTGGTTTGTTATGTACAGATCTGTGGAATTTTAAACAATTAAAGGGCAATAACTATATGGAAAATTGACCAATAAAAAAAGAAAATGACGGGCATCATCAAAGTATGTTGGTTCATATTTATTTCAAGTTTGATGAAATTCTACCAGCAAGTAACTGAGAAATGGCTGCGGACGGATATTTTTGTGCATTTTTCATTAAATCAAGGGCAATAACTCTAAGAGAAATTGGCCAATCGAAATAAAACTTGAAGGGCATCATCGCAGTATCTTGGTTCATGTCTATTTCAAGTTTGATGAAATTCTACCTGCTAGTTACTGAGAAATGGCTGCAGACGGACATTTTTCATTAAATCAAGTTCAATAACTCTGAGGGAAATTGACCAATCAAAACAAAAAATCTTGACGGGCATCATCGCAGTATGTTGGTTCATGTTCATTTCAAGTTTCATGAAATTCTACCAAGTAGTTACTGAGAAAAGGCTGCGGACGGACGGACTGACGGACGGACTGACGAACGGACAACGCCATTTCAATACCCCCCTCCCGATTTCATCGGCGGGGGATAAAAAGCATCATGGCTTCATTAGATTCTACATCGTAGAATTTATTGATCGAAGCTTGCAGAGCAACCGTATGGTAACTACACCGGTGTCCAATATCGCCTCTCCCGAGCAAAAAATGTCAAAATAGTCACGTAAGTTTTGATATTTTGTACGATTTAACACATCTGTGTACTAATTACTGTTTTAATTACTGTTTTCAATTTTCATTCTAAGGTACAAGTTATTCGATATAAAACGATCAAATCATGTCAGTTCAAGTTAGTAAGTGATAAAAACGTGCAGATTATGGCAATCAAAAAGCGAAAACGAAACTTTTAAATGATCTTATCAAAACTCTTGTATTGTATCGTCAGAACAGTCAGTTAAGAAGAAAGAAGAAATATTTTCACATATCTTGTCATCGGTCTCTCAACTAAAAGTATAGTATGTCTGCGAAAATGTACCATCCAAAGTCAATCACATGTATCAAGTGTGTAACGGTTTGGATACAAGTAAATGAAAAACTCTTAACGGTTTGGAATTAGTTTATGCACCGGTTTGGACAGCAACCTAATTCACATTCCTGCACGATAGACCGGTATCAATGTTGATATAAAAACATCTTTCTCCTTCTGTTATTTCCGGGATATCAGAGATAACTTTTTGTATGGATTGCATAAAATCTAAAGAAAGAAATAAACTGAAGTTCATAAAACTAAATATCTAAGGTAAAAAGAACACAACTGTGTATATCCCGGAGCATAATAATGTGTTAGGTTTAATAACGAATTTATTTCCGGGAACATTTTCTAAATGAATCTGTATATATCCCGATATGTAGGACAAAACGACTTTGAAAGCCTGTGTTCCATTTACCGTCTCAAGAATAATATGATTTCATCTCTTGATAAATGCTCATTTTTATCATATTTGTCAACTGCTTGTTAATGAGAGGAATAAGCAAATGCTAGAAAAAAAGGCCAATAATAATAATAATAATAAACTTGATGCATTTTATTAGAGGATTCTATGTCCAGATTCCTCTTTTTCAGTCAAAACCTTAAAAATTTACGTGCTTTTTCCCCAATTGTAATGTATTTTCTGCGTATATTTTTAGCAAAGAAAAAATCAACACGCATTTCTTCATACATTCAAACTAACTCTTAAAAAATTATGTGCTTTTTTGTCCCATTTACAACATGATTTCTTCGTAACTTTTTCAGCGAAGTAGGAATCAACACATAAAATGACATGTCATGATACATTTATTTCATTTATTGTATAAATAAAATGCATATATACGTAACAATAAACTTCGTAAATTTACGAACAACCCTTCATTTGCATTTAATAAAAAGTAAAAACACAGCGATAAAAAATTAAACAATGAATTCTTTTAAGTTTTAGCGCTACGATTGTTTGAATTAAGACATGTTCGTAAATTTACATATGCAGCAAGTCGCAAAAATTTCATATAAACTAATACATAAATTGAATTTTGAAAGTGTTCAAAAGAAGTAGTTCGTAAATTTACAAAGTTTGCCAAGGCTTGGCGCGAAATAAGTTAACATTAAAATGAAACAATGAGCTTTGTATATTTAAGAAACCATGAACTTCTTAAATTCACGAATAAAACAAACTTATGATTTAAAATGAAAACACTGAACTTACGAACAAACATTTAATTTCATTTATTAAAAAACAAAAACACATGGTTTTTTAAATGTACTGAGAAATTTTTACACTATGATTTTTAAACTAAAGACATGTTCGTAAATTTACGAATGTGATCAGTCGCAAAATTTCAGTAAATTGGACTAAGGAGTACTTCGTAAATTTACGAAGTTTGCTAATGCGTCGCATGAAATCATCGAGACAATATTTCAAAACTTAGTCTAATGATTTAAAATGAAACAATTTACTTTGTAAATTTACGAATTAAATAAAATTCGTAAATTTACGAACAATACTTTTATTTCATGTATAACAAGAGCACCGCCTTGTGGGTGCAGACGCTCATTTGATTTTTTTTGTCTCTGTATAATAGAAATATTGTCCTACCCATGATTTTATAAGTCCAAAAAAGGGCCATAATTCTTACAAAAAGCAGGATTGAGATACATGTATGTTTCTTGATATACAGAGTCAGCTTAGATAGTAAACAAATGTTGCAAGTTTCAAAGCAATAGCTTTGATAGTTTAGAAGAAATGTTTACCTAAACATAAAACTTAACCTCTTGCTGTATGGGTCCGGCTTGTGATGATGAACAAGAGTTGCAAGTTTTAAAGCAATAGCTTAGAACGTTTAGGAGAACAAATGACCTAAACACAAGTTTTAACCAAAACATCTGATTTTTCTAAGTCCGAAAAGGACCATAATTCTTGCAAAAAGCAGGATGGAGTTGTGTTTCTTGTTGTACAGGTTCAACTTATGAGTGTGAACAAGTGTTACAAGTTTCAAAACAATAGCTTTGATAGTTGAGGAGAAAAATTGACCTAAACATAAAACTTAACCAAAAAATCTGATATTTTCTATGTCCAAAAGGGGCCATAATTCTTTCAGAATCAGATGTCTGAACATTTTTTCAAATGCATACAGTCCCAAGATTTGTTCGTACGTACAGACAATTTTCAACAATAATTAATTATTAACATGTTACACATGTGAATACATATGAATAGCCAAGAAATTATTCAGATATTTGAAAATTTCAATGCAAATAGTTCCCTAGATTTGTTCGGAAGTATAAACACTTTTCCATTGCATTTACAGTTGTCACAGTTGTTTGTACAAATGAACAGACCAAATTGTTTAGACGTCTGGATTTTTTTTCCGTTTCTTCATACTTGTTCATATTTTTGAAAAGCCTTTGCTTTTATAGAAATTGTTTAGACTTCTGAACATTTGTCCAATGTATATAGTCCCCAGATTTGTTTGGACGTCTGAACAATTTTCCAACTTGGATACAATTACAGAAGATTGTTGGTATGTATTAACAGAAAACTGTTCAATAAAAAAAGAAGATTCCAAGCATCAAAGTCAATTCTTTGAAGGATGTCTTTCAAATGGTCCCACAACCTATTCATGCAGATTCCAAGCATTACTTAAGAAATAATAAATATGCTCCTGCAAGATAAATATGATCCTGTACTTTTTTCTTAATTTTTTATCAGTGTAGAACTAACTGCCAGTACCTCATACATCAGAGAAATGGAACACATTCCACTTAATACCATTTTAAAACAAGAGCTCATAGAACACGAAAGGCCCCCTTGATGCATTCAGTATTTGCACAGAGAACAGAAAATATTTGGTCACTGTGTACTGGATATTTGACATGCTGACCCTCAAATCAATAATTATGGGTTATTTATCAATCATAAGTAAACTCTGTATCAAATATGATCTAAGAAATTACTTGGCAAAAAAAAATGATCTACTGTTCTGGGTCAATATGGTCTTGACCTTTGATTTACTGACCTCAAGAACTATAGGGGCCATCCGCTGGTCATAATCAACATCCCTATCAATTTCAATGGTCCTAGGTCCAAGTGTTCTTGAGTTACCAACCAGAAACTTTTTAACTGTTCCTGGTCACTGTGATCTTGACCTTTGACCTTTGACCTACTGACCTCAAAATCAATAGGGTCATCTGCTGGTCATGATCAACATCCCTATTATGTTTCGTGATCCTAGGCCCAAGCGTTCCCAAGTTATTGTCCCGATACTCTTTAACTGTTCTGTGTCACTGTGTCCTTGACCTTTGACATACTGACCTCAAAACAGGTGTTATTTGCTGAGCATGACCATCCCTCCTATTAACTTTCATGTTCGTCCAAGCATTCTTGAGTTATCATCTAGAAACCGTTAAACTGTTCCGGGCACTGCGACCTTGACCTATGAAGTACTGACCTTAAAATTAGTAAGGGTCATCTGATGATCATGGCCAACCTCCCTATCAACTTTAATAACCCTAGGCCCAAGTATTATTGAGTTGAATTGTTTCCGGCCACTGTGACCTTGACCGTTGACCTATTGAGCTTAAATTTGATACGGGTCATCTACTGTTCATGTCCAACCTCCCTGTTAACTTTTATGATTAACTTTTCAAGGGTACTGTAGTTGTTACCAGCATTTTATAGTATAATGCCAATTTAAAAATAATCACACTCGAAATACAAGTGATTCTAAATAGGTGGAGTTGCACTTATGCAGTTGTAAGCACATGCATATTGCATTCAGAAGGTCATGAGTTTAAGTCTTGGTAGTTTGTAATCTAAAGCTCTTTAATCTGTCACATACTGCCTCTATATTTTTAGTATATATTAACATGACGAATAAGCGAGAGCATGATGTTTCCTTTCCAAATTAATGAATACTTTTTTTGCTTCGTTTAGTTTATATTCCTGTTTTGTGAACTTCAGGAAGAAATGGTGTTAACTGTCGAAGCACTGTAGTACAAGTCGATATTTGATTTTAATTAAACTTGCACACAACTTGTATGGGCATGATATCGGTTCCTTTCGAAAACTGGCCAGATCCCATCACGGTTCCAGAGTTATGGGACCCCTTAAGGGACCAAAAATTGCTAGTTTTGGCACGAGAACACAAAATAGACCACATTTTGCAATCAACTTTATTCAACTTTGCACAGAACTTGTATTGGCATAAGATCTTGGTTCCTTTAAACAACTGGCCAGATCACGGGTTCCAGAGGCATGGCCCCTTGCAGCCTAAAAGATACTTCATTTATGGTTTGATTTGACACAAACCTGCAAAATATCTTCAACAACAATAAATCTTAGATTCCATGATAAATCTTTCAGATCCAATCCTAGGTTCCAGAGTTACGGCCCCTGATTGACCCCTTAAAGAGCCAAATTTTGTTAATTTTTACCTTGTGAACATGATAGAAGTGACATTATATATTTGATTTTAACCACACTTACACACAACTTAATTCAAAATAAGATCTCAGTTACTTTTGAAAATCGGCTATATTTCATTATGGGCTCTGGAGTTACTGCCCCTGAAAGGGGCAAAATTTTCTAGTTTGGCCCTTTTAGCCATACAGAACTTTCATTTATAGTTTGATTTGAAACAGACTTGCACAGAATGATTATCTTGATGATTTCTAGGCCTGGATCGAAATTTGGTCATGTCGGGTCAAAAACTAGGTCAGCAGGTAAAATCAAAGTAAAAACTTGTTAAAAACCTATAGGCCACATTTATAACTCTAACTTCATGAAACACTAGGTCAGAATGTTTATCTTGATCATTTCTAGGCCAAATTTTAATCTGGGTCATATAGGGTCAAAAACCAGGTCAACCAGTTTAATCATAGGAAGAACTTGTTAACACTCTTGATGTCAAATTTATGACCCTATTTTCATGAAACTTGGTCAGAATGTTTATCTTGATGATTCTTTTAACACTCTTGTTCATTTGATGTGCATGAAACTTGGCCATGTTTGTGTGCATGAAATATCGTATGAGTTTTTATCTGGGTCATGTTGGGTCAAAAATTAGGTCACCAGGTCAAATGAAAGAATAAGCTTGTTTACACCTTAGGGACATATTTTTGATTTTATCTTCATAAAATTTGGTCAGAATGTTATCATGAAGTCTTGGACGATTTTAAATCAGGGTCACGTGGGGTCAAAAACTAGGTCACCGGGTCAAATCATAGGAAAAACTTGTACACACTCTAGAGGCCACTTTTTTGCTCCAATCTTCCCGAAACTTTGCGAGAATGTTTGTTTTCATGAAATTTTGGACAAGTTCGCATCTGGGTCATGTGGGGTAAAAAGCCAGGTAACTTGGTTTAATCAACGAAAATGCTTCTTTACACTCAAGAGGCCACGTTTTTTGGTCCAATCTTAATGAAAATTGGTCAGATTATTTGTCTCCATGAAATCACTAGGTAATACATGTTTACACTGTTATGGCATGTTACACAGGTGAGCGAACTAAGGCCCTCTTGTATATCAATGTTTTTAGAATAATAAAATTATGTATTTGTTTCTATTTAAATGATTAATTGGGTAAACCAAAGTGTGAGCCACCTTATGGCACCAAAACTGACCGAAAAGCAAACATTATTCAGAGTTAGCCATAACGTTCAGTGGTCAATAACTTACTAGAAAAATGTCTATATAACTTGGCACACATGTATATTAACATGAATGTCTTCCAAAATAGTGGGCATGTAACAATAGTTTCAATGTTTACTCATAATGATAATTAACTCTTACCCTGACATAATCTGCTTCCCTGTCCTGTTAAAATTCTAAACTGGGCTGCTCCATCTTTCAGTTTGGACAGTACAATGTAAAAATTTATAGGGGAGTTCATAGAAAAATTACTAACTTAAAAGCGAACAGTGCAGATTGTGATTAGACTGCGCGGATGTGCAGGCTGATCTTGATCTGCACTGGTTGCAAAGGCAAAAACCTTTGCCGCCAGTAGGCAGAAAGTTAAAAGACATTCAGGGGTTGTTACATTTATTCTTCTTTTGATTATAACATGGTAACAATTGTTTGTCTTCAGGAAGGCGAATCATGAGATAGAAGAGCTCAAGATGGATCACCATACTCACAGATGATGAGAGGAAAAGACATATATGGTTGATAATCATCTTCGAAATTCTGGGACATTTACTCCTGTACATTATCTATGTTTTTATACTGACCAGATGTATTAAAGTACTTTTTATTATGATGGACAGTGTTTGGGAAGCTGTTTTGTTAGCACACATGGGTCAGTGTATGTGTGTTTTTATAGTAAACACATATTTGGAAAACTTTTGTTTTGTGTTTTGTAATGTTCACCAGTCATTTACTGGCAGTTTGTTGGATTTTTAACTTTTCAGGCAGTCAGTTAGTATTGCGCAATAAATAGATGAGCACATTTTAAGCTCACCTGAGCACGAAGTACTCAAAGGTATTATTGTGATCTCCTTTTTGTCCGTCGTCAATCTTTCTGTCCACATTTAGCTTTATGAAGCTTGGTCAGAATGTTCGTCTTGATAAAATCTCGACCAAGTTCGAAAGTGGATCATGTGGGTTCAAAATGTAGGTCACTAGGTCAAATTACAGATAAACCTTATGAACACTCTAGAGGTCACATTTTAAGTGTTAAATCAAGTTGAAAATTGCTCAGAAAATATATCATGAAGGGAATTATAACTTGGCAAAACTGTTCACAATCACAAGACGGAGTGTTGTGTGCAAGAACCAGGACCCTAGGTCTAAGGTCAAGGTCACACTTAGAGGCCAAAGGTCAGGTACAAGAATGACTTTGTCTTGAGCATTTTTTCTTCATGCATGGAGGGATTTTGATGTAACTTGGCACAATTGTACACCATCATGAGACGGAGTGTCATGCGCAGGTCCCTTCTTTAGAAATACTTCCCTTTGTTGTTACAATAAATAGCTTATATTGTAATATTTTCATTACTAGTCGTAAGGAAAAATCGAGACCACTTTTCTGTAGTACAACATGCATGTAACATCCAATTCTGAGGTGTATTTTGACCTATCTCTACTTGGTAAGATTTTTGTGTTGACTTACATTTTTCTAAAGAGTTTTCACTATAAATAACTTACATCGTAATTTTTTTATAATTGACAGTAGGGAAAATCCAAGACCACTTTTCTGTGGTACAATATAGAAGGAACTTTCAAATGTTAGGTGTATTTTAAGGTATCTCTACCTGGTAAGGAGTTTTTTGTTGATTAAGGAAAACAAAAGAATTACAATAATTACTAAAAAAAAAACATTGTAAACAACCACAAAATTAAAATTCCATTTGCAAATACAGGTGCTACTGTAAAGAAATTTGCTGTGACGGGCGTATATTGTGACAATCGGGCACTCTTGTTTAAGTTTATATAGAAAATATTGCAAGTATTGTTAGAATACACATTTTTAGAAGGGCAAACATATAGATGCTTCTTTGTCATGTTAATCATAGAGGCCATTGAGACGAAATGCTGTGTCAAAGAATTGTAACTCTACCTCACCTAGTTTTACGCCCGAAGGGACGTATTATGTTAAAACGCCGATGTCCATCTGATCGTCCGTCTGTGAGCAATTTCGTGTTCGCTCTATAACTCTTGAACCCTTGAAGGATTTCAAAGACACTTGGCACAAATGTTCACCACATTGAGACGATGTGCAGAGCGCATGTTTCGGATGGCTCCCTTCAATGTAAAGGTTACACTTAGGGGTCAAAGGTCATATGACTTTGTTTCGTGTCCGCTCTGTAACTCTTGACCTGCATGAAGGATTGTAAAGAAACTTGGCACAAATGTTCATCACATCGAGACGACGTGCAGAGTTTATGTTTCGGATGGCTCGCTTTAAGGTCAATGTCACATTTAGGTGTCAAAGGTCATATGACTTTGTTTCGTGTGTATATTGCTCTGCATTGCGGTGCTCTTGTTTTTATTTGGCAGATCCCTTTTTTGTTCACTAACAATAATTTTTTACTGAATAACTTCCCTCCTTTGTTACTATAGACAGCTTATTTTGTAACTTTATTATTTACCTTAGGGTAAAACCTAGACCATTTTTCTGTGGTACAACATGAATGGTACATCCAATTTTTAGGTGTATTTTGACATATCTGTACCTGGTAAGGATCTTTTTGTGGACTTAGAATTATTATTTTTTCTGTCGACTTAGAATTTTTTTATTTATTTCTTCCCTTACTTCTTCCTGTCCTTTTGGCTTATACAGTCAAGTTCTTTAAATTTTGTTCCCATCCTCCTCTGATATAACACTTTGGGTGTATATTGCCCTACCTGGCGGAGCTCTTGTCTTTTATTTATCTCCCCTTTTTATACAAATAATGCTTGTCCGGTGCATAATTTGAAAAGTAGAAAGGCATTTGATTGAAATTTCATATAGCGATAGAGGCCATTGACAGGAAATGCTATGCCAAAGAACCAAATTCTACCTTGCCTTATTTTCGAATCATCTCCCTTTATTATACAAAAAATGCTCGTCAGGGGCATAACTTGAAAAGTATTAAAGTAATTTGATTGAAACTTAATATAATGATAGAGGCTATTGGAAGGAAGTGCAGTGTCAAAGATCAATAACGCTACCTTACCTAGTTTTTCAATTATATCCCCTTTTTATAAGAAATAATGCTTTTCAAGAGTACAACTTGAAAAGTATAAAAGGCATTTGACTGAAACATCATATAATGATAGAAATTATTGAGCGGAAGTGCAGTGTGAAATAACCATAACTCTACCTTACCTTATTTTTTATTATCTCCCTTTATTATACAAAATAATGCTAGTCTGGAGTATAACTTGAAATGTATTAAAAGCATTTGATTGAAATTTGATGTAATGATAAATACTGTTAGGGTGAAGTGAAAGGTCAAAGAACGATAACTCTACCTTACCTAAATTTATAGTTATTTCCCTTTATAATACAAAATAATGGTTTTCCTGAGCATACTATGAAAAGATATTAAAGATAATTAATTCAAACTTCACAGAATGATCAAAACAATTGAGTGGAAATGCAATGTCAAGCACATTTGCTTCAGAGTGTATCATTCTGTTTAACTGATTCCTTGTTTGTATTTGAAGTAGAAATATATGTTATATATACATGCATACGAATGTATGTATTGTATTCATTGATTAATTATTCAAAAGATAATTTTAATTCTTAATAGACTGACGTATTGATCTATTCAGCACCTGAGTAACTTCATGTCACATTCTTGATATTTCGTTTCGCATCAAGATTGTGAAACTGATAATTGATGGAGCTTAATTGCTTGGTCAGTACGTACAAGTCTCAATCTTTCAAACGTTTTGCTCTCAAGTTTGATTCAGATTTCACTAACATACAAAAAGATGGTTGTAGTATACCTTCATTGAATTTCTTGTTGTATAACATTACATTTTTGTACCTTTGTAGGGTTGTCAATAATGAATCTCTTTGTCAGTGTAAGAACATGTATAAGTTGATATATTTTATCTACCAATGGGATTGTTTAAAACTTAATTCCTGACATCAGGGTATATGTTCTTATTTTATATCAATTACCTCCCCTGATTTTATTCAAAAATGCTATATAAGTACATATATTACTTATTTGAATAAATCCAGTAAAAATGGTATAACTCATCAGCTAGTAATTGGATTGGTTTGAAAAATCATTTATGTCTTCCAATGTAAAAGTAGTAACTTGACTGATCTTTTATTGATATGGATCATATGGATATTATTCTAGTATATTGTTTGCCTAGCTGTTAGGGACTTTGCATCGCAATACTTCATTCACATGTAACCTACACTTTCTTAAATAGCTGTTGTAATGATCTTTCTTTTTTGTCACACTCTGGTGAGTGATATAAGTCCATCTCGTATTTACAGACATTTATGTATAATTATAAATATTCTTAACAAGATGACATTCGTAAATTTACGAACATTAATTTTAGAAATCTTACAAACAAGAGCGAACAATTATACTATTTGCAAATGCATAGAAAATTTTTACGTCATAAATTTACGAAGTTCATTTGCTGAAGGTAGTCTACACAAATGTATTACTATAGAAGTGTTATTCGTAAATTTACGAATCATTACTTAATTATGTATTTTAATGCAATAAATGAAATAATTTTAATTTATAAATTTAAAAAAATTCATTATATTCGTAAATTTACGAAGTGCATTGTTTCATTTAAAATCACTGTGATTTTATAAATGAAATAAGTGTTGTTCGTAAATTTACAAAGTTCATTATATTCGTAAATTTACGAAGTTCATTGTTTCATTTCAACTCACTGTGTTTTTTCATTGTTTCAGTTTAAATCACTGTTTTTTAGAAATGAAATAAATGTTGTTCGTAAATGTACACAATTCCATTATATTCATAAATTTACCAAGTTCATTGTTATATTTAAAATAACTGTGTTTTTTTTTTAATCGAAGTAAGTGTTGTTAGTAAATTTTCAAAATTCATTATATTCGTAAATTTACGAAGTTCATTGTTTCATTTAAAATCACTATATTTTTATAAATGAAATAAGTGTTGTTCGTAAATTTATAAAGTTCATTATATTTGTAAATTTACGAAGTTCATTGTTTCATTTTAAATCATTAGTTTTTAAAAATATCGTCTCAATGATTTCATTCGACGCATTAGCAAACTACGTAAATATACGAACTACTCCTTAGTCCAGTTTACATATTGTTTTTATCTGAAATTTTGCGACTGATCACATTCGTAAATTTACGAAAATGTCTTCAGTTTAAAAGCCATAGTGTAAAAGTTTCCCAGTATATTTAAGAAACCATGTGTTTTTGTTTTTTAATAAATGAAATTAAAGGTTTGTTCGTAAATTAACGAAGTTCAGTGTTTTCGTTTTAAATCATAAGTTTGTTTCATTCAAGTTTGTTTCATTCGTAAATTTAAGAAGTTCATGGTTTCTTAAATATACAAAGCTCATTGTTTAATTTTAATGTTAACTTATTGCGCGCCAAGCCTTGGCAAACTTCGTAAATTTACGAACTACTTCCTCCGAACACTTTTAAAATCCAATTTATATACTAGTTTATATGAAATTTTTGCGACTTATTGCATTTGTAAATTTACGAACATGTCTTAAGTAGTGAGGTTAGGTGCACCATAAACCGTTCCAAGGCGGTGTCCCACTGTGTTCCTGTTTTTGTTTGTGTTGTCCTTTTGTGTTCATGTTTGTGTATGGTGTGCAAGAGTTGTTCGTGTGTGTCTTTGGGGAGGCTGCATTTTTTTAACGTGGCTTTCCCTGTTGGATATTCTTCCTTGTTTTTTTTTTTTTTTTTTTTTTAATTTAAAAAATCGTGTTTTTATCTTTTATTAAATGCAATTAATGGGTTGTTCGTAAATTAACGAAGTTTATTATTACGTATATATGTATTTTATATATACAATAAATGAAATAAATGTATCATGACATGTGTCAATTTATGTGTTGATTTCTACTTCACAGAAAATGTTACGTAGAAATTACCTTGTAAATGGGAAAAAAAGCACGTACATTTTTAAGGGTTTGGTTGAATGTATGAAGAAATGTGTGTTGATTTTTTCTTCGCTAAAACATTTACGAAGAAAATACGTCATTATTGAGAAAATAAGCACGTAAATTTTTTAAGTTTTGGCTGAAAAAGAGGAATTTGGATACAGAATCCTGTTTTAACATACATCAAGTTAATAGTAATAATGATAATAGTGTGTTTGCCTTTTCCTCTACCAACATAAAAGCAACCAATTAAAACATTAGTTTTGTTTCACCATTCCAAACGATAATTTATCTCGACTACTTAAAGAATACGAAAGGCTATTGCTTACATCCGTTCGTCAGCTTCCGCATGATCTTTGTTAATCATTTCTAAGATATTATATCAGTAATGACAAATGGGAATTTATTGAAACTAAATTGTTCAATGTGATGATCTGATGTGCAATATATATGCTTCGTTATTCTAGTTTGCCTTGTACAAAGGTATGCCCCCCTTTTCCTGATTTACAAAATTGAATTTTGTCACTTTTTTGTACGTTGGCAGGTACCGGTATCTCAATAATCAATTGTTACAGTGAATCAAAACTTCACAAACATGTTTACCGTGATGATCTAACATGCAGAGTAAGGTTCTGCTATCTGACTTTAAATTCATTATAGAACTATGCCGCTAAGAAATACTGGTTTAGCTTTGGTACTCAAGTACTCTTTGGTATGTAAGAACTTCATTTATCACTTTAAAGAAAGAAATGAAACTTCAAACACTTGTTTACTCTAATGATCCGACATGCAGTGCACAGGCTCCAAGAATCTGCTTATTTAATGAAATAAAATTGTGCCGCTATATTGACGTAGAACTTATGGTTAAGTTCACGTACGCAAGCAGGTATCTTATTAAGCATCAGGAGATGGGAAATTTCTATAACTGAATCTTACGTTTTACCAAAAATGTTGGTCCTTCTGTACTTGTTTGTCATTTTTTCAATCAGTTAGCATTCATTAGTGGCATAGCATTAAATAGCTGGTTGCCCCTATAAAACTTGATATTTGCCTTTTTTCATCGAGATGCATATAAACAGTCGTGAAATTAGAACAGATTTCAGTATATTAGTAAACAAACCAGTGAATCATTTCTTTTTAAAACCTCTGGTTTGAAATGTAAGATCAGGAGACAGGAAACAAAGCTTTTAATGGGGCCTAACTATTTAACTAACTATCTTGCTTAATTAACAATATTATGTATTCATGCACTTGCAGCCTTTCTTATGTAGACATGTGCATTTGAATTTCCAACGAAGATTGGTGTTGACCACTGCTTTTCGTGGCCATTCCTCTCCCTTTGGTGTTTTAGACCAAAAGATCAAAACGTCTTCAAACTGAACCCTACAGCAGTGTATGTATGAATGTGTACATTATTTAAAATATCCTCAAAATATAAAGACATACTATAATGTATTAGTTTTGTAAAGTAGAAGAAAGAAACAAACAAACATTTGGTCGTCGCCTAGGAACTGCCATTGACAAAACAAATCACAACTAGGGTATAAACTTGTAAGTACATACAGAAAGGTGATAAAGTGTACAAGTCGTGTGTTTATTAAACACTATATAATAAACCTGTCACTTAACGTATTTCCGGCAAATTATGGAGCATGGCTTCCACGAGGTTGTTCATTTGGGCAAGTGCTAACGCATATATTACTTGTGTGGTGTGCGTCAATGTGTACCGAACTGAAGCAGTCTTCAGCATGCATTGATCATTTACTCAGTTTTAACACATTTTTTTCATGGTCATCTGCAAGGATATGTGTACACTCATTTCAAAAATTTGTGATTTCAAAATTGTTAACAGTAACAGTACTGATACTGATCAACATATGAGAATATTTCTTTAAAGTATATATCCCTATTTTTATAAGAATATATATTTAAAATAATCTAAAATAAATGCTTGATGACCATGCTTGGTATTCTGGAAGATATATTTGAACATGTACCATTGTAAAATATGAAAACATTGCTTAGAAACAAACAGTATTTCAAAATTAGCAGTTAAAAGTGTTAATCCAAACCGCAAACATGGATGAGATTAAGTCATCCAAACCGGTATATACTTGTTATCCAAACCGTTACATTCATGTTTTACTACACAATATGTTTTGTGTCCTTTCGAACCTTAGGTATGTTGTACATATCACAGTTTATGCACACTAGAGATTATCATAAAGTATATTTACATCCATTTAGTCCAAATATTTCAATTTATAATAATAAAAATGAATTTTTTGAAACATCTGACCGAAAACTGGACAATGTCCATGAATTAATAAGATATATCTATGATTTCGATCGCCATATCAGTCCGGCGATTACTTCTTTAGACATTGCCGCGATAACTAAACACAGTTTGATAACGAAATATAGCTAGGCATAGTAAATATCTTCAAGAATTTACATGAAGTTCCATTGTTCTTTTATTCGAGCGGCCATATTTAACAAATCCAAACACACGTCTACAGTTGTAGTTGCCATACAGTGCATAAAATACAGAATTGCGACTGGTCCAAGTTCATAATGTTTCGTAAAATTAATGCACTCAAAGAAAAAATGTAAAATCAGATGCCGTAATGACTCCAAGTAATTCTCATTCGCCAGTCTTTACAAAAGTAGTTAAGGTTGATATTGTAACATTTACTATTCTTTCAATAAAAGAACGTGCCTGTCAAAAACAAATACGAAGGCGTAGATTGAAAAAATATGTTTATCACTATTGCCTTTATTCAGGACGCAATAAAATTTCCAACTCGTTGTTCATAAAAGAGATACTAGTACATGAGATTCGGCATATTTATAGCATATAGTTTCGTTTGGTACTTGACGCATTGCGAAACAATTATTTTCGACCCCTTGTGTTTGATATACACTAGATCATAGTTTTACCTGCATACAGGCAACACCAAAACATTAACAAAATTGAAAAAGTTAGCTTTGTTTCATACTAAAATAGCTGTTGGCAAATAACGTCGAATACCGTTATTGTAATCATTCAGTTGAAATGATTAGGCTTACAACGCTCATTATAATTTTGTTTTTCATAGCTGTTGAAACGACAAACAATACACTGTTTCATTAAAATTTAGAAATAAACATTGAATCTAGATTATTCTGTACTACAAATTTTCATAAACATTGAACTTAACTTGCTGACTATATTTATGACAATGGCTTGTCCCACATGCATTCGTAAATAACCCTGATATTGTTACGACAGCAAAAATATATAGGCATCATGATTTCTAAAGTAAAATTTCAAATGTAATCATGATTATAGGTAACTAGCTGTATTATTTTCAACGTATAATAATTTCAAACTGCATAAACATTTATCGATGCATAATCATGCTAAACTTTTGGCTTATGTACAAGAATTTCGATAAAATTTATGCAGTTAAAAAATTATAATGCATTGAGGTTTATATAAAGTGGTCTTGGAGTCTGAAAGAATGACGTTTAATAGACTTACCTTGTAAACTCCGGTTAATTATGTTAGTTATTTGCAGCAAATGTAGGCTCGTCTGCTTTTCACTGCTGAGACTTACTGGAAAGGAACGCGTAACAAAACTATTTACTTGACGGAGTAACATCGTAATTATAAAATTTACATAACAAAACACGTTTCCTATATTCTAACCTATCACTGATTCGAAAGAAAATAATTAACTTTTACAACTGCAAAATTTGAAAAAGAAAGAAGTCACAAAAATAAAAAAAAGAATATTTGCCTACTGAAATGTGTCATCTTGAAACCATAAATACCAACGTTGTCAGCTAAATGTCTTTCTTATCTAAAGGCTCAAAATACCATATTGATTTGCGCATGTCTGTCAATCCTAAATGATTTATAATTTATCGGAGATAATACGAAAACATTTATTTCGTTTAAGTTTACTGCTGTTTACATGGAGATAACATGCAAATATTGACGACTGTAAACATAAACACACACTTACATGATATTCATCGTTTTCAAAGAAAGTATTTAATACAAATAACTTTCATAATAAGAAGATAATCTTGAGATCTCCGCCAACTCATCAAACACTTTTATATATTTAAGTATCATGCAGACACTGTTTATCCGTTGCAAATGGAAAGTCCCAAGTGAAAAAGGAAACATAGCCTTCTCCTAACAAGTTAAAAGAACAATATTATATATCTTGCCAAGCCTTTTTCTCCGAAGGTATTAATTAAATGAACACAATCATCCGACTGAAGTCAAGTTCTGCACCAAGAACAAATACTCGTCCAAAATACAGTTACTCAAAAAACGGCTTAATTAGTTCACCGAATAAAAAATAGGTCATAAAACTGAAATCACATTCCAAATAAAACAAACTTTTGACAAGTCAGTCACTTTCAAATCAAGAAACACTTTAAGATACAAGACGATTCCAACCATGACAATGAATATGAAGAATTACTTGAAACTATTAGCGAAATGGAGGAATGCAACACTTAATTGTATTAATTTGGTGCAAGTGAAGACTATGTCATTTATTAGGCAGATTAAGTCGATCGATTACTTTCTTTTGAATAAAGCGAAAACCATTTCAGAAGTATTAATAGTCTAGACATTTTTAAAAAAGAAAATGTATAAACTAAGTTTCTGTCATTTCAGAGTAGCGGCCAGGAAAATTCCACATGCGGATGTTAATGTATGTCGTTTCTAATGTAATAAAATGATTTAATGCAGATGGAGTTCAGCTGATTAGATATGTATAACGATGCATTGGCCATAGGAAATAGTATGTGGTGGACATTTCGGAATGCTTATCTATGAACGTTCTCGTTGACTACACACTCATAAAACTGCTTGCTTAATGTGATTAGTTCAAACGCGCATGTCTGTGTTTTCCTTAACCGTATAACTTTGCGAAAGTTAAATACAACATTAAGTTCAACAGTTTTATGTTTAGGAGCAGGAGGACAACTAAAAAATAAACTGTTATTATTATGATGAAATTGAAACGTTTTAAAAAGATATTCTTTTGCCCACTGTATATAATCATTGTGCTTTATTTTTGAAAGATTATGCGATCAATAGAAATAAGATACCCGTGTATAAATAAGTGATACTAAAACAAAACAGTATCACAAAATAGCAAATTTGCTACTTGGTCCACACTTTAAAAAATATACAAAATAAATCTAGTGTCTACATCAAGTATAAAGCTGTCGTCCTATATTTGCTCTTGTTACCAAAATTACGCCACGTATTTGACCACTTTAAATCCTTAGGGTCAAAATCTCAGAAAGGCGTTATTTGATGTGAGATCTTTTTAGTGTGTAAAATTAAGTAGCAACAGACAAAAATACCTAAAATATTAAAGGCACATAACCACTTTGTATAACATGTTGCTGCCACATTTTCCGTTATGAACATAAGATACATTAACTTCTTGTTAAGTCTTATTTCCGATAAATACTTCTTTAACATTTGTCGCAGGTTTGAATATTGCTGAATACACAAGAATGTTTTATTGATTCTATTGTTTTATTACCTCCCTTTATGGCTCTAACTGTAACAGTCCATGTGCAATATTAAAAGTAGTACTTTTCTAGTCATTAATTTTAATTACGCATAACGTCTATTTAGAAAGCTGTTTAGTCTGATTTTAAGATAAAAAAATAAAGAATTATGGACCTTTATATAATGGAACAACATCGATGTTTACTATACAGCGTGATTCTTGTATAATATCATTCCACTGACAACGTTTCTCTCGCATGACTGCAAATATAATGCATATTTAATTGCATGGAGAATTTCAATAATTAAGAAACATGAAAAAGGAAATATAATACATTAAAACTAAACAAGCATTTTTGCAGACATGGTGTTCGTTTATAAATATTTCTATTCTTAGCTGTTAATTAGAGCATTTCATTATCACCTAATTCATTTTACTCGCACATCTAACTGTTTTCCCGGTTAGTCGTAGGATAGGTAGACAACTGAAGCGTGCAAGTTAAATGTATGTTTATATTTTTATGTAAGTTAGGCGATATCTTCAAGGACGTGTTTGCAGTAATTTGAAATGACCGTGTCTTAAATTGGCACAAATCAAATCAACCGCCAGAATAAAACCTTGCCATGAAATGCAAACCGCTAAAATAAAATAATTAAAAAAAACTACTCTGATATAAATGAACACTTTTCATGATTTTTTAATTGTGGTTAATATCTGAGGAAAGGTGCATTTATTAGGAAAGGGGTATTTATACTTGGTGGGGGTTAGAGTGAGGTTAGGTGCACTATAAAGCGGTTTAAGTTCCCCAGTTGTAGTTTTGCAGGCGGTGCCCTACTGTATTACTTTATTTGTTCGTTTTGTTCTTTTGTGTTTACTTTGTGTGTGTGTTGGTCGTGTGCGCGTCCGCTTGCTGGGTTTACTTTTGGAGAGGCTGCGTTTTCATTCCCTGTTGGATATCCATCCTTTCTTCATGTTTTTTTTTTTTTTTTTTTTTTTTTTTTGGTGGGCTGGGGATGCAGTAGTACATGTATGTATTCATTATAAGAGAAAAAAGAATAATACTATTTTTGTCAAACAGGGGATTGGGTGTCTTTATTATAGCGAGCGGGAGTTTACACTGGGGTATACGGTAGTACATGTATATATTGACAATATGACTTATACGCTAGTGTATGTATATATTGACAATATGAAGACATGTCTTTTTATCTTGGTTTTGGAAAACAGTTGGTTTGGATTTGTTACGAGCTGGGGTAGCATATATACTGGAGAATAATGGTAATAAATATACATGTGTAGTCATACAGTATACACTGGGGTATACGTGAATCATTACAGTTCTTATATGGCTTCGAAACACAAATTACTAAACGCATTACAGTGAAAAATTCATTTGAAAGCACAGAACAGAAGCAAGCAATATAATAGCAGTCTTAAATTAATTGCGTCTGTTCATGAGCATTAATGAACTATGCAAACACACCTCAAGCCCTCAGAACCTGCTTCCTAGTAAAACGAATGCACTGCATGAGATCCCAATGAAAATACAACAACACCTAATTCAAGTAAGGAGAAACTTTCTTCAGTCGCCACACGACACCGTAAGACAGCGGTTGTGATGTTGTGATAGTTATAGTAATTTGCTGATGTAGCAAATGGGATGCTTTACAAATTGAACGAAGAAGCGGAATAACATTTGAGTTTCCAAGATGTGAGATGGAAAAGGGTTTCAAGGTCAAGTTGTAGAATTTATATATCTTATTTAAATAGAATTTAACCAACATGCTTGCGTTAAGGTACATTCTATAGCCAAAATATCGACATTTTAGTGCTTGTCTTTACAACCATTTTGCGAATTTTCACTGAAGAATTACATAATTTGATGAATGAAATGCCTATTGAAAATGATTTAGCTCTCCTTTGAAGTATATATCTTGAAAAACAAATGCCAACTTGTACCCGAAAATCCGGACAGAAGACAGAAAAAAATATTTTTAGGTGGTCATATTTTTTCAAAATCGACAGCTGCTACATTCAAGCATTATTCTGCCTAAAATTGTGACCAAAACGTACATAGATAATATATATCTACTTCCTGCGAGCAATCAATTTTTAAATAAATTTGATGAAAGTGCCTTTTAGAGTTGATAATTTCAGATAATTTTCATTTTCTCTTTTTTCATGCAGACATCATCATTTCACAACTAATTTGAGATAAACATGCGTATCTATGACAAAAATCCATAATATCATTACAAGGGCGATACACATAAAAGTCAGATGTGTCAATTTTATTTTTAGAAACGGTTGCAGTCACAAAGTAATTGACAGAATAAAATGTAAATTTCAGCATATTTTTTCACACAAAAATGTGTTAGTGCGTAGAAATGTGATCAGGCTGAGCATATGGTCTTATGGATTTCATAATTTTCGGCGCTTAACGTGAAAACAGTTAAAGCACAGGATTCACAAACATTAAATTTATGCTTAAATCTATATGCGATACATTATGCATATAATTATAATTCACGATAATATCGCATCTGGAAGTAACAGGAATAAATTTGGACTATTTCCTTCGGAAGTTTACATGATTGTCCTGTCAAAAGGCCTCCCTAGTGTTTACATATTTTGACAGGTCGAGTTGTTCTGGGACTAGGAACAATGGTAAGTGCAAAGTTATATAGATTTATATAAATTAATTATTTTTGCAACGAGTTCAAAGTAAGGTTGATAATCAGTCGACTCTATTTCAAGATCTGTGAATAATTTGTCTATTTTTGGGCGGAGAACATAGCATATGCATGCTTGTATCACTGCCACCATAGATTATCATTAGATCCACTGGTAGATCTACAACAAATCATTCTCAGATGTTGAAATAGAGTCGATGCAGAATTAACGCATTGTTTCATAGATAGTGAATCGATCAGAATAGACAGAATAGATCATTGTCAAAGAGAAAAACGTTGATGTACTTTTTGCATTCGAATTGACATAATTTGAACATAGACTCTGCATTTATGCCATAAAACATGTCTGATTGGACGTGCTGAATCATCCGGCAAAAACCATCAATATTTCTAAAGTAACATTAGTTAGAATCAAGGTCTGCTGTGCATTTAAATAATCCGTCATGTGTTTATTTCAGATGAACGAATACCTGCATCATGGAAACAATGTCATTTGCAAACTTTTTGAACCTGTGCTGGGCGTTCACATTGACATTTCTTGTTCAACAGGAATACATGATGTCGACCAACAGTACAGCTAGGTAAATGTCAATATTCTATATATATATTCTACAATAATTTCGTAAAAAAAAAGAACAATGTCTGTAAAAAAGCCAAAGAAAAGACGACACCTCTGCATAGCTGACAAGGTCAAGGGTCTGAATTAAGCATGATCATGCGCCAAAATATCAACAAATGTATACATTTATACAATGGAATGAAATAACATACAGTAGGCCTATATTACAGCAAGATGTGATTAATAAATAGAATCATAATTATTTATTTTACGTGGCATGCATGAATTGTTCAACTTCATAAATCAACTGTGCTGTAGACCTACAGAATCAGCATAAAGAAATGAAGCTACATGAGTAGTTTTAAATCCACACTTGTCAAGATTCCGTATATAATGCTGATTTCCTTATATGGGTGGTTTTCAAAATAATGAAGCTTTTTCTTCTTTTTCACCTTACTTTAATTCAGTTCAGTTTAAGAATGTATTTTGGGGCAAATCATTCCAAATCAATGTATTCAAGAAATGTGTGCAATTTCAGATGAATGGCTCAAGCATTTTTAAAGTTATGTTAAAATATATAGCTAATTTTGTCCTCTCTGCACCAAAAGTGACATTTTGCATGAAGGTTAGTTTTCAACAGTGTTTTACTTTTTCAAACCAAACTTTATTGTCACAGCTTTGGCTTTTCTTATATAATCTAAACTCTGCACATTTAAAACAAAATACTTCTTTGCATTAACTACATCTTAATTTTACCAATAGTTCATGTCTTGTGATGGAAGCCCCTTCATAAAAAATAATGATAAATTTAAAAGTTGAACACTACAATTTCATAACCCCATTACTTTTCTAAAGTCCTAATGTTTTTCTAAGATCTTTATCCTTACAGCTTTGAAGACACCTTATGATTTTTTTGTTTTATAAATTAACTTTCTCAGAATCTTCATATATGTCTATACACCCCAAAATGTCCCTTGTAAGTATTCTTTAAATAAAATGGGTTTTTACTTTATTTCCCTCTAAATGGAAGATACAGTGGATACAAAAGCAGCTTTCAGCTTCACCTATTAAGCCAAAGTGATGTCCCCTGTGCACACTTTTTTGACATTCATCAATTATCATAGCATTTATACTGTAATATGTTGTGGCAGTTTTATATTCTTAGCAGTGTGCAAGTTAAATGCAGGCATTACTTGAAAATTAAGCATTAAATAAGAATCCCAGGACAATTTAAATTTTATTTTTTGCATTTTTCTCAAGTTGGCAATTTTCAGGTTTAAAAGGGGAAGCATCAATTTTAATTAAAGTTTACCTACATAATTATGTAAATATTCAGTAGCGAGTATTGTGTAGTTGAAAGAATTTTACTTACTATGAACATATTCCATGAATATATATTTTGCTGCCATTTGTCCCCTGTGCATCTTCTTAAAATAAGTAGCATTATAAAGTATGTATGAATTTTACCATTCCATTTTACCATGCATGGCATTTTGTCATTTTTCTACTCTGAATAAGCAGTGCATGTAAACTAAATGATTTCAATGTGTTAATTGTGTTTAAAGTCATTTATTTTTCATTTAAAGCATTACATGCTGCTGAATTTTCATGTTTGTGTTGTGAAAATTTTCAGTTTTGTAGTTATTTTGTGGAATAAACTAATTGTTCAATAGACTTTTGTCTTAATAAGATGATCACCATTAATCTTGTTTTGAACAGAAAAACTAATATTTAATTAATATTACACTGATTTTTAGTATGTGTCCCCTGTGCATCTCTTAAATAATTCAATTTTGAGTTGACAATCACCAGACATTCTTGAAATTTGGAATGTGGTTTATAAACCTGCAAAATGTGAGAAAAAAAATAGGTTTTATAATAATATGTTAATTATTTTTCATTCAGCAACAACTTTTCTAGGTAAAATTTTATTTTTATGTCAGATTTGTGCAGAAAGGGTGATTTTAAAAACCAAAGTCCACAAACATTTATTAAATAAGTCTCAAACTATACACAAACACCTATTCATATATGTTGAAAAAATTTATTGTTATACATATTTCCTTGTCATAAAACACTGCAATATTTATCACCCATCTTACTGGAAATTCTCTGAACTTATGGACTGAAGGCTGTTCAAAATATTATCTGATTGGTATTTCTCAACACTTTCCCAAAGTTGTTTATTTCCTTGAAATTTGAATTATTTGCTATCATAAAAAATAGGTGACCACCAAAAGAAATAGGTTTGAATTTCCAACCCCTATGTCACACTTTACTTCATTATTTTGAAAACCACCAGTATGTTTCCTCATAGTTTTTTTTATACTATACTATACTTATTTCAGATGAAGATATAAATTTATTCAAAGAAATAATGGGACAATGAATGCTAAAATTGCCAAGAAGAAGACTGCCAATTTACATACCATTTTATACAGGTAGGTGTTTAAAAGTGTTTTGAAAATAGATATGGGAATCAGCAGTTATTTTACAAACTATAGTAATTGATTTTAGAATTATGTACATTGTACTTTTAAATTGTTTTTAATGTGAAGTGTCAGCAATGGAAATTTATAGAGAAATCACAGTTTATTGTTGAAGAAAAAATTATGTATATATAAATGTACATGTTGGGCTTTTTTTTTAGTTACAGTATGATATGGTGAACAAAAAGCCCTCAATGCAGCCAGTTCTGGAGCTTTGGCTAGACTATGAACAGTAGACTTCAAAAGGTACAGGATAGTTTAGAGCTGCATTTATTAAATTCTTTTATGTAATTACTATTTATCAGTTCAAATGAAACTTGGTACATCAGCATGAAGTGAACAGGCACATATTGTCAGGACTGTCAAATTTGATTATTTGTTTCTTCAGTTATTATGTCATTTTCTTTTTCAAATTGTCATATCATAACTTCCTTATATCCTTTTGCATTAAAACTCTCTTTCTGCAGATTCCTTCATATTCATATGGATCATGGTATACTTCATGGCCAAGCAGCAGAATTATACACATACTATAGTGGTTTTTACATCTAATGACAGTTTTCTAAAGTTATGGTCCTTTTAGAATCTTGAATTAAATGAAACAGTTACAGTTTCTTTTCTTTTGTTCTTTATGTACTCAGCTCCTCCCCCCACTTTCTATCCAATACCCTTGAAACTTGTAATACACTTTTACCTTAACTGTAAAGGCTTTTATCTATTTTAGCCTAAAATCTAAATTTGGAGTGTTATGCCCCTTTTTATATTATAAGAATTATATTTCATCTCCTCCTACAGTTTTCATACATACTGTGTCACAGAGCAAAAGTAAGTTGATATGAAGTTATCAACATGAAGTAGGCATGCACATAGTGCAAGACTTCATTTCAGGTTACTTTTTGTTGAGTGATGTCCTTTAAAATATCACAAATACACTTGTACATTGTGTATGCCTACTCACAGTTTCAAACAATTCATAAGAAATTTAGTCTACATTATGGACATGAAGTGATCATGTGCCTATATATAGTGTTATTTGAAAATGGAGATGCATGAAGACATACAGACAAATATATAGCATCTGTTAGAATTCAAAGCTATATTTCTTAGTCTTTATTACTTGTGTAAGGTACTGTTTTTTTTTTTTCACTTCTTAGTGACATTTTCTTGATAATGTCTGTCAGACTGATAATATTATAATTGTAAGATTTTACATTTTAAAATTTTGTGTTTTTATAAACATATAAAACATGTAAAGTTTATACTAGTGTAAAAATGGCTAAATTTTTCCATTTCAGATGATCATCTGAAGGGCCACAATTGTTTAAAGCACTGGTCAACAAAAACTGAACTATTTGATGGATCATACATGTGCAGAATGTACTACCATATTTCCAGAATCAGAGAAATAGAAATATCAAGTATTAGAGAGAAAGAAAAGTATGCATCATGTATGAAGAACTGCCTAAGAATAATTTGCAAAATACATCGAAATCTAACAATTGCATAATGCATATGGAAGTTAAGAAAGGTGTACTCTTTTGGAAAATATGTGTCCAGTACAACATTTCTTTTTCAATTTTGTGAGCATAATTCTACATAAAAAGTGTAACATGGCTACAGGGATAATACAAAAGGTTTAATCTTATTTCCAAATACATTGGGGGAGTCAGAGAAGAAATATCAAGAATTAGGGAAAAAGAAATAATTGTCATGAATGAAGAACTTGCTTTTTATTAATTTACAAAATATTTTTTAGCCTCACAACTGTTAATGATATTATGAATATGGAAGTTAAATGTGTGGACTTTGATTAATCTTCAACTTCTCTGAGCATAGTTCTACATAAAAATTGTAACTTTATAAAATAGTCTTGTAGAAAAAGTGTAAGACTTTCATACTTGTTTTATAGAAAATGTTTCTGGATGTTTCAATGTAAGTTTGTTAGACCCAGGCCACTAGCTCCTAAGACAAGGTTAGACTTAGATGTCAAAGGTTAAAAGGGTCTGTTTCTGTCTGGTCAATAATTGCCATACATAAAGGGATTTTGAATTACTGGGCATAAATGTTCACCATAAAGAGACAACGTCTTATGCGCAAGACCCAAACCCTTGTTCAAAGGTCAAGGTCACACTTAGAGGTCAATGTTAATAGAGTCTTTTTGGTGTCTGGTCAATAACTCTGCCATCCATGAAAGGACTTTTAGATAACTTGGCATAAATGTTCACCATAATGAAACGAGGTGAGATGCCCAAGACCAAGACCCCTAGCTCGAAGGTCACACTTAGAGGCCAAAGGTCAGATACAGAAATGACTTTGTCCGGAGCATTTCTTGTTCATGCATGGAGGGATTTTGATGTACAATGGCAAAAATGTTCATCATCATGAGATGGTGTGTCATGAGTAAGAACCAGGCCCCTAATCCTTTGCTGTTACTATAAATAGCTATTACTGTAAAGTTCTATTCTATTAACCCTTATCATGCTGAACATGATTTATTCTGTCTGCAACCAGTGTAGATCATGATCAGCCTGCATATCCATGCAGTCTGATGATGATCAGCACTGTTCGCCATTCGATCAGTATATTTTTGGTTAGCATCCCTTTTAACAGTTAATGGTACTGTCCAAATTGAAAAATGGACAAGTTCATTATAGAAATTCAGCAGGGTAAGGGTTAATATTAATATTAGCCCTAGGAGAAAATTGGGACAACTTTTCTGTAGTACAACACGCATGTTACATCCAATTTTTGATGTATTTTGACCTAAGGCTACCTGATAAGTACTTTTGTGTGGAATTTTTCAGATTAACTTCTCTTTGTTGTCACTATAAACTATGTGTATATATATGATAACTTTTTATAATTTACCGTAGGGAAAAATCAAGACCATTTTTCTGTGTTACTTTCAAATTTTAGGTGTGTTTTAAGGTACCTCTTCCTGGTAAGGAGCTTTTTGTGGACTTAAAAAATCAAAACTTACTTCCCTTTGTTGCTTCTATATAAAACGATTATTCTTGAAACTTTTTATCCTGGTTGTTAGAATTGAATATGTCATTGTTTTGGCTTTCTGTCTACCAAACTTATAGTTTTGTACAGAACATGTTTTATCATATCATCTACCTGACGAGCATATATTTAACATCCTGGCACTCTTGTTTTATTTTGTTCATGCCAAGATGCTGTCTTGGCATACAGTATGTATGATGAAAATGTCCTTAGACAGGGGACGTTGCTAACTCTGTTACAAATTCTTGTTGTTGTTTTTTTCTGGAGTTGTTGCCCTATTTGATCTTGAACTAATTCATCACATCGTGAACTCGTGAACTTAAGTCGAACAGATCCATCCAACTGAATTGAAACTAGGTATACACCAGAAGCATACAATGAATATGTACATGTTGCCCTGACTTTTATGATCGATTATATTTTCTGGAGTTGTGGCCCTTCTTTAACGACGAATGACAACTACATTGTAGTTTCCTTCTCTTCATTTCAAATAAAACTTGTTAAGCATCATAAACATTATGTAGACATACGCATTTGTTTTGTGTTCAGTTGTTTAACTTCTATATATTTTCCTTTATAACATTATTGACCCGTCGTTATTATAAATTATTGAATGAAACATTTTTGTCGACATCATTCTAGTTCGCTTTGCAACCTCCGTGAAGGGATATTGTCAAACTATACCGATAAAAGGAAGAGTTTGCTTCCTTTTGTAGCACAGCTTTCTATGCATAATTGTGTCTTGCTCATATACGTAACACTTTTATTTGTGTGAACATGCATGAATTTGTTATACTGCAAAATAAAACAGTCATCATTGATTACTTTACTTGTCGTCCCTTTCATCCTTTTTATCGTAAATAGCACAGTCATACACATAAGCTGCTGTATACTAAACATATTTTCTCAAAATCCAGACCAAAAAATCTATCAGATGCCGCCATTACATAACTATATTTCAAACTTTTGCAGGGGGAGAACACCCTGACTCCTACTCACGCTGGGAGCTATGTGTCTCGCTCATATACATAACACTTTTATTTGTGTGAACATGCATGAATTTGTTATACTGCAAAATAAAACAGTCGTCATTGATTACTTTACATTAAAGATCCAACTTAAATTGTGCTAATTAATGTTAATTGGCATTTATCCGAGTTTCTGATATTGTCAATTTGCAGGTAGAAAATGGTTAGAAATTTTCAGACTGGATTCCCAGGCTAGATCCGGACCTGCCCTTAAGTATGATAAAGGTCTTTAAGGTCGATGTCGAAAGAGGTATCTAGCAACGTTTTACAACATTTAAGCTTATCAACGACGTCGGCAGAGATTATGAAGTTGTTCTGTTGTCAGGCTTAAGATGCAGCCATACTTAAACTCCAAAACGACGGCCGTTTTTGTACAATAAAACTCCATCAGGTTTGAATAAATAGTTCAAATGGTTATGAATTTTGTACAGTAATCAATTCTGCGTACAGACTGAAGTATTACCATTAGTGGATTCATAGCGGAGGTCGATGGGGGGGGGGGGGGGGGGCGCACCGGGGCGTTCCCGCCCCTAAAATCGCCGGAGCATAGGTACATTTGTCTTATGTTCTGGGTAAAATAATTGCAAAATATACATGTTTCTCGCTCGCCACGCTTGGGTACATAATTTGTCTTTTATTCTGACTGAAGAATATGAAATATGCATTTTACTCGCTCGCTACGCTCGCACTTATAATTAATCTTTTGTTCCGGCTGAAAAATACGCACATTTTTTCTCGCTTGCTACACTCGAAAACTTAATTTGTCTTCTGTTCTGGGTTAAACATAAAAATGCATTTTTATTTCTATCACACAGGTAATTTGTCTTACTTGTTTATTTTTTATTTATTTATTTTTTTTATTTATTATTTTTTTTTTTTTTTTTTGGAAAAAAATGCATTTTTTTCTCGCTCGCTATGCTGGCACATTTAAAATCTGACAGTTTGCATGAGCTCCGAAAAATACTTTTTATTTTAGTCCTAGGTAAACCCTACCCATGAAAATCTTCAAAAAAACGGGCTAAGAAATTCCGAGATACTCGCGCAAGAATAAGTCTGACAATTCATAAGACGTGGCTATAATTAGTATGTTATTTATGTTGATTTTGTAACAAAACCTGTCCTTTGTCAATAACAAATAAAGTACCCCAGAACGCCCAGAATGCTCCAAACGGATCCATTATTTTCATTGTTTTCCGGGTAATCATGCCCCCGGACCCCCCTATTTGCTCTAGTCTTCAGATATTTTACGCCCCCTCTTACACCAAATACTGTATCCGCCCCTGAGGTAGTCAAATTATTTAAAAAACGTAATGGATGTAAGAATTTTTTTACAAAGTTTGGAACGATAACGCTTTTATCATATTAAGTAGACCGTTAAAAAAAAATGTTGGATAGTTCAATGAATCAGATAATCTAGATTTCATTTTAGGTTGTAGAATATTTTGAAAAAAAAAATTGACTATTCTTCGAATACTTTTTGACTGTACTATTAGAATAGTGTTACTGGATCTATAAAATCTGCCGAGAATGATAATCGGGATAAAGAACTCTCCCTTCTGGTAAACGGCGTGAGGAACTATCCTTTATTATATTTGGCGGGAATCGGGCACGTTTTCACCGTGCAATATTAGTATTTATAGTAACAAAAAAGTAGTCCGTCTTGTCAACAAAACAATGAAAACAATCGTCTGAAGCATTTTAAAGTATATTTTCAATCGTAAATTGTCAGCCTTTTAGAAAAAGTTTGGGTAATTTAAAGGGTGGCAGGAACTAGACATGTCTTGTCTGTCTATTAATACATTTTAAATGGACTCCGCATGTATTTTGAAGCAACCCTTGATTTTGGAAAAACATGACCAATTTTGTTATCAAATTCGTCGTCGTACGACTTATGAAAGAGTCGAAGTCGTAGTCTGATTATCTAGTCGTATACTTCGTTCCAAGACGAATCTATTGGTGTATACTTTTTATGACTTTTGTCCAGTAACAAACCCGCCAATCTAAATTATTTAGACCCACTATTTTCCCGATAGAATGAACCTTAACATACGATTTGCAGATTAGTTTTGCAAGTCTGTCCAGTAGTGAACTTGACACGAACTACACCGTCTCGCTTTTGTTAGATGTTTTCACATTTTCTGCAATCATATCAGAGTTCGCAGACTGGGATAGATCCAGTTTCACTTTCTTCACCGCTGGTATCCTTGTTGGGTCCATGCAGGTTAGTGACGCTATGTTCTGAGGATTAGATC
>NW_026461090.1:0-71729 GCF_021730395.1 Mercenaria mercenaria | reverse complement strand
GATGACCTCGAGACCTGATATCATTTTGCTGTCGTTCCTGGTTATTACAACGCCGGCGCATGGGTTGGTCTATTCACATGTTGATACATACCACATGACTGAAGTACACTTTTAAATCTGACAGCATCTCGGTCTGATGGAATATCAAGATGGAAATTCATGTCTCCCACATGATTATGTCTTTGCCAACTGTAGCATATCTGCACAGGAAAGTAGGCCATTCTTCCTCTAAAAACACACTACTCTTTAAAATAGAAAAAGTGGAAACTCCACAGGTCGCTAAACACAACAAAAACGAAAATGTTGCAGGCTCGGTTTGATTGAGCCTGTTCATGGACGGTAGTTAAAATGTATGCTACCGTCCACGCCCTCTAGCCCCGGGTTGAGCAGAACTCAACATTTAAACATGCTAAAAGTACAAAACACAATTTAGAGACATCCGCAGATGTGTTCATACGGCGGTGCAAATGTTGAGTTCTGCTCAACTCGGGGCTAAAGGGAGTGACGGTAGCTTGCATTTCCACTACCGTCCATGAACAGGCTCCATCAAGCCGAGCCTGCAACATTTTCGTAAATGTCGTGTTTGGCGACCTGTGGTTTTCCACATTTTCTATTTCCATATCCAGAAGTTATCTTCTGGCATTGTTCTTTAAGAAATACACCATCTTCAGTTTGTACTAAAGTTTGCAAGGTTCAACCACATTTAAGGACATATCACCTGCTAACTCCACAAATCGAACAGTTTCAATTTATTTGTATTTCAATCTATTACTCAGTTTGTCTTATGAATAATTCGCTAATGTTTTCGGTGTTCTAAATATGATGGAACTTTTGAATCTTCAAGTTTTTTTAAGAAGGGTAAATATCAAGTAGGACAAGAAAGTGTAAGTAAAAGTTTTTTTTTGCCTTGAGAATCCTCACACAGTGGTAAGAAAATGCAGGATAAATAAAATACAAACACGCTCGTTTACAGTCTAATCTCCGTGCACCTCATCTCTGAGGATCGACTACAGCCCGATAAAACAGACATTTTTTTTTCAAAAGATAAACGTTTAATTACCACCTCTTACTAGTGGTGTTCGCTCTAGAGAGGCTGAACAGAACAAAATTAAAAGTGTGCTTACTTGATTCTTTACTTTTCATCTGTGTTGACCTGAGATCACGCATCAGCTGAAGGTCTTCCTCAGTCTCTAAAACATTTATTAGTTATACTGTTCAACATTAATCTGTAATGTTTAGACGAATTTTAATGTTAAACACGATCTCCAGTTCGAAAAATATTGCAGTCCGAAAGAAGATAATTAACATACAGCTTGTGAAACATTTGAAAGTAGAGGGAGAAAGTTGGTATATTTATATTTCTTTAAATACCTGATTAATACATACTTTTTAACTTTTCCTCTAACTGCTGTGCTTTACTGTGACTCTGAAAAGATAATGTCATTTTTTATAATAAATAGATTTACATAAGCCAGTATTGATCTTCAGTTTTGGTGTTTTTTTTCTTAAGTGTATCTAAACATTTGATACAATATTTAAAAAGATTTTCGGTTTAAAATGGTGCGGAACGACTTTAAAGTATTTAGATCTTTCATTAGGTAAGCATCTTAACAAACCAACCTTTTTATAATGATTAAGTGAAATATAAATATGTTAACATTGATGTTTTTATTTTAATTATTTATCAAAGCTAGCATAAATGAAAATTATCTCCATATATACATTTCCTCATGGCTCTAATCTTAAATATAATTTAATGAAACCTTATTTTCTATGCGTACCAGTTTAATTGCTTCTTGAACATTATCCGCTAATTCGCTCATAGCATGCTCTTTGAGTTCTCTTATCTCCTTTTGAAGATCTTTAGAAACGTGTACATCGATCTGCTTGTCCCGTAACTGTATAAAAATGATAGAAGCAAATAAATTTGATATTAGGTCACGGTCCTTTGTTTAACGTCACCGAACCGTACTTGGAAATAAGGTATTGGACCCCTAATAGTAATGTTTAATATGTTATTTGCTAGGTATATTCTTAAAGTTGACTGTGTTTTGCATTGTGTTGCAAATTTTAAACAACTTTTACCGTGCCGTTTTTTATAAATTTTGTATAACTTATGGTAAAATCTACCTACATTTCTTCCACAATATGTAATCTAAAGAGTAAAGGCAAAATAGAGACCTTTTACCGCATGTAACTCAGTATGTTTAAAGATGTCTAACTCTGTCCCCTTCAGTTTCAGAGATAAATTCACTTTGAACAGCAAGAAATTGCTTATCAAATGAAAAAATTCCACTTTTGTACAATAAACCGTAATAAGTCTTGAAAAAATAAAAACTTACAAGGAAAAAAGGAAAATAAGGGAAGAAAAATTGGTCCCAGTGGGCCTTGAACCTACGCCCCCCTGAAAAAAATCAGTCAAAGTAGGTTTATTCTCTTCAAAAAGGAGATACTCTATTACGGGTCTAATACCTTAAATGAGTTTACATGCACCATATTCCCAGATGTCAAAACATAAAAATAGGGTCATCTGTATCAGTATTATTCTTGATTTCTACAAGATGTAGTAATATTTGTTTTATATTATTTTCATTTAGATTTTGTGTATCCCTTATTATGAGACCTGGTTTGTGAAAGTATAGTTTAAAAGTCGCATGTGCGATTTGATAAACAGAAACTAATTTGTTCGCAGGTGACCACAAATGTATGCCCGGATGGGAATCTCGAGTCTTCTTCCATCATCATAAGTTGCAAAAAGTCGCAATATAACTTAAATTGTGCTGATTTGTCTTAAAATAGATATCTTGGAAGATCCCTTGGAAGCATACAAGAATAGCAGAAATGTATTAAGCACTGCTTATGAGATATTTTTCTAAGAAATAACTGCAAAATCATGCGGGCGGGGAATTTCACATAACACAGAAAATAATTATACAATGAACTATGCAAATGAATAATCTCCTTCCGGTATATGTTTCGCTGTCGACTACAATAACCGATTTTATATCCAACTTAATATTATTTTATTGTAAATATTTGTACAGTAATACTAATATCAAATAGCGGCTAATTTTGGATATGCTTTAACGGTACAATAATAAAACTTCTGATGTTTAGAATAATATAACTTTAAAACATTCAACTCGATATAGAAATGTTGCAACATCTCTTTTTGTTTAAGCGTGTCTTGCTTATGTAATAATCCGGTCATTTAAACACTATATCTACTGATTACTGGTTTACTTCATGATATTTTTACTGTAAGTAAATCGAACTACTCATATATATATACCATATCTGAAACCTTTATAATCAATGCACGTTTAGTGGGTAGCTTTCTGTTAGATGTTTTGTACTTATTATCCATCATGTATTTAGAAATTTACGCCTAAAACTTTCATGAAATGCACAACATCATATTCTTGCCTAAATTTCACCTTTCTTCACTAAATCCGGACATGTATTAACGGGAGAAAAATTCGTGTATTGATAAGGCGATTCGAGTGCGGTGGTCTAGTGGTTACACGCTTGACTGTCAATATAGAGGTCCGGGTTTAAAAAATCTTGGTCCAGACACCGGTAAGTTCTCAAATGCTTTTGGGAGTCTCCCTTTGAGGCCAGTACTGGTTCTTCCGAGTAAAAACTGCTTCGCGTGTATCTGTGCTATACACCGGGTACATTAAAGAACCAGACTGCCTATTCGCAAAGAGCTAGGCTAAGTTAACTGAACAGACCTGTATCTAAAAGGATTTCTCTCTCTCTACTGGAGGCTTTCTCGCGCTATGTCTCTCTGGTTAGATCGCTCTGCCTGTACTAGAAGACGATGCATTTAACGTGTTTGTAAAGAAAAGTGCGCTACATAAATCTGGTATATATATTTAAAAGTTCAATTTCCAAGGAAAAACAGAGCAGTAGACTTCTGCTTATTTTCAATAATTTTAATTTTTCACTGCAAGCGCTTCAGGCAGTTTCACTTTGAAATAATGTAATGACGTAACGTCATAACAAAATATACGGGAAACGTCGTAAAAAGAACTATTAAACTAGCCTAATGTGTTAGGAACTGATAAGTGGGTCTCTTTGATTTTTACCGATTGGTGGGTCAAAATTGTATATATAAACTTTATGAGGACCATGTAATTCACCAAGTTTGAGTATATATAAATGCTTTGGCAGGGACAAATATCTATTCCTGTGCAAATGGACATCTGATATCTATATCTTGTTTCGTCCACAATAACTTCTGTTTAGATCACAAAAGATGCAATCTTATTCATAGTATGCTTTGATGTATTAGTTGCCAGCCTCTTGCCACCGCCCCTATAAAGCCAGCAATGTGGTTACTTGCTACACCCTATTTACCCCTTTTCGAATTCAGTGCCGGTTCAAGTTTTGTCGATAGCCATGAATGTACTGAATCGCGTGTAACTTGTTCACTTGTTTGTTTTAGGAATCATAACAATGATTTTGGAAAGTATCAGTATGTATGTTTCTATCTTATTTCTCATAAAACTCATATAAATCTTGAAACGTGTATTATGCCTTTAGCATTGAAAAGAGACAATTCATATTCCGATTCCGTTTCAAATGAAAATATATTGAAAGAAATCCTTTTTGTTTGGTGCGCATACAATCATAGCCGGAGCTTAAAGTTGTCAAATAATTAATCATTTTGTTGGCTCTTACACCGAAAGGCATCAAGGACAACGATTGAAAGCTAGTACAATTTTTGTTTATGTTCATTAAAATGTCGTTATAATATTGTTGATAGCGACCAGAAGAACTTCCAAATTAATCATTTTTACATACAGATTTGCAGATAAGAATGCAGAAAATACAAGGTCAGTTATACACCAAAATCAATCCATCGTCTCAGTAATATTATGTTTATCGTGAATCAACATTTTAATCAATCGCTCGCGGCTAGAAAACTGGTACATATGGTGTGAAAATCAACCAATAAGATGTTTACTATCAAAAACATAATATAAAAATACTAATATACAAAATCAAAAGTGTATTGAAAGGATTTATCCTCCCCGTTTTATAAAGCTGCAATACATACGAATTGGTTGTAAAATGGAAAGTGAGTCAGAAAATAAAACTTTTCTTCACTTTATTTTTATACAAAATTTAAAGCTAAATCAATAGCCGTTGCCACGGCTGAAAATATTGTTGCGTTATTTGGTAAACTTAATTTTGATCAATGGAGGTGGCTGACAACAGCACTGTATTTACACGTTTATTTGTGAAATGTAGGCCACCGGCCCATACACAACTTATTTACACCAAAATAATGCACATATCAATTCAATTATGTGAATGCAAGCATACAATCTTACTTAAAATGTTACAGTTTAGCATGATATGTTACAGTTGCGGGGTGCTACTTCTGGATGTATTACAGATTTAGGATGATACTTTTGGGAATACGTTTAGACAATATACAACACCACAATAGTAAATAAAATTAAAACATCATTAATAATGCGTTTAATTTTGTAAGATGTAACAAATATATTATACAAAATGCTTTTTTTTTCGAAATTCCAAATCAACATCTGTATCCACTAAATCCCGGACCGTGCGCTGTATGAAACCATAGGTCCCTAACACATACATAAAAGAATGCTGGCGGGAGAGATAGCTGAGCAGTTCTATGGCAATGGGCAAATCCGAAAGCTAGATTTCCTGTAGTTTACTTTGAGGGTAAGTTAGCTATTTCAAATCAAACACAAATAAATTATAAACGATATAACGATTAAAATATTTAGATCTATGGTTATATCAGTCATTTCAATCAGTAAAGTGCAGTATTAAGGTTTTTTCAATTACCATAAATTTGTAAAATTTTAATCTCTGCCCTGGACCCAATAGGGACCTAGGCGGTCCCCATACTCCTCGCCTATTTGGTGAATCCACTTTCTTTAGGCCTTCCTGCGCGCCTGCTTGGGGAATAATATAATAATCTTAGTTCTGATTGGCAGTTTTCATATAAAAAGAACTGTAGTAGATAAAGGTTCTTGGTGGTGTATCCGGAAGGATTTTTTTTTATATTATCAAATGCAAAGTAAGTTTCATTCATATAAGAATGTATGCGAAATCCGAACGGTTTGGTATGATTTTTATCATATCAATCGAAGTACTCGGGTTTTAAACTGCTTTTATGAGCAGGATTAGATTTGTTTGCAGCCACCCTGTATACAAACAGCCACCTTTTATGGATGGTATCTAACATTTGTAATTAAAATTTTCTTGTTGAACCATAAACAACACAAGCGTAATCTAGCTTAGATGTAATCAAAGCTCTATAATGTAGTAAGAAAACCTAACGATCGGCTCCCGAATAACTATTTGAAATTATCTTTAAAAGATTCAATGACTCATTTGGCTTTCTGATATTTCATATGTGGTATAAAAGAAAGCTTTTTATCAAAAATAATACCAATGAGTTGTGCTTCGTCAACAGTAGGTATTTTTGTACCATCAAGAAAAAGCTCAGGGTCACAGTGTTGTTTCCGTAATTGACAAAAGTGGACAAAAGTGGACACACTGGGTTTAATGTTTTAAAACCATTTTCCGTACTTTATATAAACACTGCTGGCGTTCAATTGCACGCATATTTTTCGAACGATACCGTATCAACAAATCATCATTAAATGAAAAAGCTGTCCCTGGTAACAAACATTTCATAATATTATTGATTTTAATGCTAAAAAGTGTAACAGATAAAATAGAACCTTTCGGAAAGCAAGCTTTTTGCCCAAAAGAGTCAGAAAGGATAGAACCAATACGTACTTCCTTTAATTTTGATCTGATAAAAACAAGTGGTCAAAATATAAGTAGTTCTAAACTTTCGTTCTTTCCTCGTGCCCTTTCTCAGTGGTATCAAGTTTTCCTTTACTCTACCGCGTTTCAGTATATATGTGCAGCATTCTATCGAAATCGGCATGTTCCTATCGCATGCCACATAAGAATTCTTTGTCTCGAAAAGAGACATTGAAAGAAGCGAAATGGAGTAAATTAAGCGGGTTGTATTTAATGAACTGTAGTTTTCATTCTCTTTTTCTATAGTAGCGATATAATTCATTATGGGAATATAAGTCTGTCTGATATGATAGGAAATGTCAAAAAAAAAAACGTGACCAACTGAGTGGTTTATATGAAATAAAGAATAGCCGGCTTTAGTGGTTTTCAACCTTGTAAAGGGCGCTACATGTTCTTTTTGCCAAGCTCCTTGGAAATCAATTAAAAGGCCATTAATCTATTTTAAATTATGTAAACGTTGACAAATGGCTTAAAACTCGTATATTTCTTGTATTCTTGGACTTTAGACCAACTTTTTGACCAGGTGGCCCTATTTTGGTCAATGTTAGGACCTAGCAAGTGTTTTACCCACATTATAGCACTGCAAATGTCATAATGTTATTGCAATTAGTATGTTTCTGATTTCAAATAACAAATATCTTACCAATTGAATGAAGCTTGAAACAAAATTGCATGAATAATGTAATAACATACGAAATATTGCTTGCATAGGGCTAATTTTCGCGGGTTATTTTTTTGAATGGGGGTGACCTGTATTTAATGCTCACTTCTCTTGAATTTCTCAATGTTTTGCTAAGAAACTAGGCGGATCGTTGTGAAATAAGTGTGTCTTGAGAATGGATGTTAATTATTGAATAAAATCAAACACAATTTTTCTCTTTTAGGCTGATCTCTACCAAATCAAATGTAAGCCTACGGTGGTCTAGTAGTCCAAATATAGGTAAGTATAGAAGCGAAATGGAGTAAATTCAGCGGGTTCCATGTAATGAACTATAGTTTTCTTATATAAAAGTTAATCCCCTTTTTCTTTCTCTTTTCCTAAAGTAGCGATATAGTTCTTTATGGGAATATAAGTTTCTAATGTCTGATGTGCTAGAAAATGTCGAAATTGTTAAGTGTTTTTATATGAAATAAAGAACAGTCGGATTTAGTGGTTTTCCGTATTAAATAGGACACAGTGTCCAGCATCTTTTTTTTAAAGTAAGATATATAGGTCGTATGGTTTGTTTCCGTGTTAACAATATCACTATTTTTTATATGGACAATATTATTGTTGCATAGTTATATGTATATAATTACAAAACTATCAATGGAAACGGAAAAATAGGTATTACAAAGTAAAACTGTCCTGTTTTCAATATAAAATGGCCATGCTGATTAGCCATGCACCCATCTATTTTCCAAATAAAATTGGTCACAGACATTCTTACATTCCGCATGACATTTCAATCAAAGAACATATAAAGCTTCAGATTTTTGGATCATTAATCAAAACGGAAGACTTGTGAAATTGTTTTCGGCAAATAATGGCTGTTTAAAATTTAGCTCAAATAGAAAAAAGTTCAATATCACATATTTTAGTATTAAAGCTTTCATTTTTTCGTTGTTACTGACACGTAACGACATGACGTCTATAGCGTCACTTTAATGCAATAACGTTAATTTTTGTGGTTTTTCTATGGCACTTCATTCATTATATCGGCATTTTCAATTTGAAATCATTACGCATCAGATCGGGGACAGGCTTATGTAACTGGCAGGGATCGGACATTGAGCTGCTAATGAGATTTTGCATTTTCGTTTGTGTCGGGAAGGATTGCTTGAGATTGTATTTTTGATAACTTTTCCGGCACCTACACACACAAAATAAAAAGCCAAGGGAAGTTGATACATCTATCTGCCTGCAGACGATGTCCTGTTTTTACGGATAGTTTACGTCACTGGTAGACGGTGAAGTTGTTAAATCTTTTCCTTTCACCGGTAAACGGACGACAATGCGATACGATGTTATGAAAATGTCACTTAGCATAATCGAGCGTCGCTTCGCAATGTAGAGTGTCGCTAAACGTTGTCGAGTGTCGTGCGTTTGGTTATATACGTAGACACGACACACGGCAATTCGATACGATAATGAGAAAATGTCACTTCGCAATATTGAGTGCTGCTTTGCGTTGTCGAGCGTCGTATCGCATTGTCGTGCGTCGTGTCGCAACGTAGTGTGCCGCGGTCATCAGAAAACACGACACATGACAATGCGGTGTGACATCGCCACAATGCGACAATACAACATGACAAACATGACATGACGCACAACGATATGAAGTGACATTATGATATATCGTGCCATTGACACGCGACACGACAATAAGACATCGCGACATTATCCATTCACATTGTCTTCTGTCGTTTGGCATTGTCAAACTATAATTTTCAGATACGATAAGATATACTGCTAGGTGCTTGATATTCTGTTTATCTACTTACCTAATTTTGCTAATCATTTTGAGCTGTGTAGATTATAACGCTGATAAATGGTTCAAAGTATTTGAGTTCGCGGCCAAATATTGTTATAGTAGATGCCAAAATCAACCAATAAAATGTTTACTATCAAAAGTTATTCGCAGATAACAAAGGTTTACGTCATTGGATGGGAATCGATCTCGCATACTTTAATTCGTCCACCCCTTCTGATTTATAAAGAACATTGTGTATGGGATACATTTTTGTCAGAATATTAAAAAGCTTTTCAAATCCAACTCAATATTTTGCTTTATTTGCACAATCTTAAGTGGTTTGTTAAACTTATGTTCCTTTGTTTGTTCGTTAACTTTGATGTAAAACAATTGTAATTTGACAAATATTGGGGTAACGTTTCAATAATTTCGGTCAGTTTTGGTGAACAACATCTCACTCGAAATTATGGCTAATCCGTGTACAGGTAGACAATACAGTAGAGACCAGTTACTGGATTATAGAGATGTGCCTAGGAGGTATACAATACCGAATAAAGAAACATTAGCTTTGTTGAAAAAGTATAATCTTTTGAAATACAGAGGTAAACGAGCTGGTCGCCCGAGGATAAAATCTAAAGCTGATATTCACTTGACAAATTCGACCCAAATTAAACTAAATCATACATTTATATCAAATGCACACAGAAAGAAACAACAGGAACGTTCAAATTTGATCCAAATTAAACTAGATCATTCATTTTTATTGAATGCCCAAAGAATGAAACAACTGAAACTTTCAACTGTGAACATACGGTCTGTGCGAGGAAAGTCTGCTGACCTTCTCCAGCACATATTAGAGGAGTGTATAGACCTCTGTGTGATCACAGAAACTTGGCTACAGCCGGATGGTGATGACGTTGTCAGGGGGGAATTGTCTCAGGATGGTTACTGCTTTGATGATGTCCCGAGACCCGACCGTAAAGGTGGAGGACTTGCCCTGTTATACAGAAACAATCTCAAAGTGTCAAGATGCCCAGCAGAAACCTTTCAGTCTTTTGAATGTGCTGAATGGAAAGTACGTAGTCAATCATTCATCCTCTACATCTTTGGTATATATAGACCGCCATATTCGGAGAGACACCCAGTAACTCAGGCTATGTTTATGACACAATTCACTGAGTTTCTCGAACAAATAACGTCAAGATCCGAGTCTCTGGTGCTGTTAGGTGACTTTAACATCCACATGGATAATAAGTCAGACTGCTACACAAAACAATTTCAGCAGTGTTTGAGATCTTTTGGACTGGTTCAACATGTCAATGCTCCTACTCATTCTGGTGGTCATATTCTTGACCTGATGATCACAAAGCTAGAAGACAAACATGTGAATGTCTCAGAACCTTTGCCAGACTATTACATCTCTGACCACTGCTTTGTAAGTTGTAACATTGAACAGTGTCGCCCTCCCTTGATCAGGAAAGAAATCAAATCTCGCAATTGGAAATCTGTATCAAGTGACATATTACAATCAGAATTCGGTCAATTAAATGAAATTGTAGTGAACACTTCCAATGTCAATGATCTTGTGTCTGAGTTCACTAGAATCACGTCCGACATTGTTCAGAAACATGCCCCTCTAAAGGAAAGAACTATTCTCTGTAGACCGACAGTTCCTTGGTACTCTGGATACCTAAAACAGCTGAAACAATACAAACGATCAATAGAAAAAATCTTTATGAATGGCAAATCTGACCTTTCAAAGAAAGTGTATTGTGGTGTAAGAAATGTATATAGCGCTGAGCTTTCTAGGGCCAAGGATGAGTATTACCAGAACAAGATTGGAGAAGCAGAAGGAAACATCAAAAAGCTGTATGCCGTAACATCCGATTTACTGGGAAGGTCGAAAGACAATCCGCTTCCATTACACACAAGTGCAGTATCTTTGGCAAATGACTTTCTTCGATACTTTGCTGATAAAATAATCAAGTTGAGAAATGATCTTGACAACATATCCACTGAAACACCCAATGGTAATTCTTCCTACTCAAATCCACCTGTGACTATGAATACATTTACTGCGTTCAAACCACTTTCCGAAAACGATATTTTGAAACTTGTATATTCATCAAAATCTACAACTTGTGAACTTGATGTGATACCAACTAAGAAATTAAAGGAGCATTTTCACAACTTGTTCCCGTTGTGACAGAAATTGTAAATCGATCACTGCTATCTGGTGTGTTCCCTGATGAATGGAAAAGTGCTGTGATAAAACCTTTGTTGAAGAAGAAAGGTCTCCCACTTGAACTGCAAAACTATCGCCCAGTGTCAAATTTAACATTCCTCTCCAAAATTCTTGAAAAAGCTGCACTAATCAAATCAACAAGCATATTGAAGCTAACAATCTCCTCCCAGCTTACCAAAGTGCCTATAGAACATATCATGGGGTTGAAACAGCAATGGTCAAAATGTATAATGATCTTTTGGAAACCATAGATGAAAATCAAATAACAATCGTGGTCATGATCGACTTGAGTGCAGCGTTCGATACCATCGATATCCCGATACTGATTCAAATCCTTCAAGATGACTTTGGTATACATAGCACTCCCTTGAAATGGATAGAATCTTATCTCACGAACAGAACAATGAAAGTTTTAGTCGAACAGTCAGCATCTGACACGGAGCCACTAAGGTTTGGTGTCCCGCAGGGTTCTTGTGCCGGACCTGTGATCTTTACCCTGTATATATCGGCTCTTAACCGAGTGGTGCAGAAATATCCAGCTGATCTCTATGGATACGCGGACGACCACAAGATTGCGTTAAAAATTCAAGCGGGAAATTCTCAAAATGAGACAACTGTTCTTCAACAACTCGACAGTTGTCTAAATGAAATCATAAAATGGATGACAACCTTCAAACTGAAAATGAATCAGTCTAAAACTGAAATTATTATGTATGGAACAAGACAACAGTTAGCGAAATTGGACATCACAAGTGTAAACGTTGGTGGGTGTGACGTAAATGCGTCGATCACGTCAGAGACCTAGGTGTAACTATGACCAATACACTCAACTTTGACCATCACATTCAGAAAAAGTGTCAGATAGCTCATGTACAGTTACGAAACCTTAGGGCTATACGGAAACATCTCACACAGAAGTCAACTGAATCATTAGTGCATGGATTGGTTCATTCTCACATTGACTTCTGCAACAGTTTATTTACAGAAATTCCAGCCTACCAAATCAATAAACTACAGCGAGTCCAAATCATGCCGCTAGAGTAGTCAAGAATGTTTCCTATGAAAAACCAAGTACCGAACTTCTGAAAGAATTACACTGGCTTCCAGTTAAGGCTAGAGTCATGTTCAAAGTTTTAGTAATAGTATTCCGTGTCATCAATGGTACAGCTCCAGTATATCTGAGGGAAATGTTTGTACCTACTCGACAACGATACAGACTTCGCTCACAAAGTGACACTAACTTTAACATCCCTAGACGGCGAACAAAACTAGCAGACAGATCTATGGCAGTCGTTGGTCCCAAATGGTGGAACGATCTGCCTAGCTATCTGAAAAACATTCAGTCTGAAGCCAGCTTTAGATCAAAACTGAAAACACATTTATTTAGGCAGTTTTATGAACAATGAGTGTAGTCTTGTTAAAATACAAAATATTCAGAAGTGGTGTAAAATAGTATTTATATATGTCCAAATCTTTAAATCTAAGTTCTAGAATCCTGTTCATATTTTGTATGTATATATGTTAAATGTGTGTTATGTAATTGTAAAGCGCAATAGAATATTTTATAATTTTTGCGCTATATAAATGCCATGTATTTGTATTTGTATTTGTCCTTGTGTGTTGACTTTGTGTGCGCGCGTGTGTGTATGCTTATTGTTCGTCTTGTCCTTATGTGTTGGCTTTGAGTGTGTGTGTGTGTGTTGTTCGTTTTGTCCTGATGTGTAAGCTTTGAGTGTGTGTGTGTGGTGCACGCGTTTGCGTGCTGGGGGGTTCGTTTTGAGGAGGCTGCGCTTTTGGTGCGTGGCATTCCCTGTTTGATATTTTTCTTTGTTTTTATATTGGATGTTAACCTTCTATACGAAAGAACTTTATATTAAGGTCAGATTTCTATTAAGAACTACTTTTAGATGAACTTACCTCATTCAAGTTTTTAATTGCCACTTGAACATCTCGTCCGGACAATGGACATCTTCCATTATGGTCTCTGATCTCAAGTGCTTTTATGAACAAGTCTATACAATCATGGAGTTGACCTTCAGATAGCTCATAGTTTGCATTGTGAAGTATATCATTACGTGCATCCCTCGCCTACAATAGTATTAGTTACAGTCAGATGAATAACTTTCTTATTGACAGTTGCTATCATTTATATATCGAAACCAACATCACCCAATAGGACTTTACTATTGGTTGTGTAAAACATGTACATTTTACATCTTATGCTCTTGTAGAGCAAAATAATACACTTAAAGAATAATACAGGGGAAGATATATTGAAATGATATACATGAGATCAGTATGAACAAATCCGACTCCGCGAGTTATAATTATTATACGAATAGTTTACGTTTTACATACATTTGTACATCTTCCCACATTTCCAAATGGAGTGTTATATCAGTAGATGAGTTCTTTGAATGTGGCTTTTCATGTTTGATTTTTGTCTTGTTTATGATATCATATCTAAATTTGATAAATCTATAAAAAAAAGGTCCATTGGAAGATATAACGCAATCAAGCGTCTACTTATGCGAGATAATGAAAAATGCAACAACCCTCGCACCCCTTGCTTTACCGGAAACGTTATTATCCACAGATTGAATAAACCCCATGAGCCCAAAGGATCGGAAAAAATAACAACACTTAATCAAGACGATGTTTTACGGCCGCTACGTGGCACTTAAAGGGTGCTGTAGGGATTGGTAAATACATCTTTAAGGAGATTCTTTGGTATCATAGAAAGCAACCAAGTAAACAAAAAGCACACTCGGTTTGACTGAGTAACATTCATTTAAGATGTAAGAAAAGTGCAAGAATGCGATGTTACGTCATGCTCTGTTTCAATTTAGAACACCATTTTCACAGTAACATTTCGAATTATAGAGCAATAGCTTTAGTAATGTGATACATTAACCTGTTTAAATAAATCTGTTTTTCCATCTATTTTGACGTTACCAAGACTTTTATGGAAGAAGGTGTTGTTGATGAATATGCTCAGCAGTCCTGCACAGTCAACATCTTTCGCTGAAGGTTTGCCTTTGTAGCCAGGAGTATTGATATAACATGTCGCAACACTCCAAGGATCGCTGCTCCACGTTTGTATGTCCGTGTTCTTTAGTAACGGATCATTGAATCGGTGGTCATCAAGTATTTGATCGTGAAGTATACTACAAAAGCCTCCATTAGGACAAGTTGTCCTCTTATGCGGTTTCTTCAAACAAAGACACTTTGATTTATTTGGGCAATTTTTCTTTGCGTGTGATGGGAGGAGCGATTCCTCTGTACAGTTTGTACAGGCGTTTGCAGTGGTCGGAAGCCGCGTCAAAATTTCAGAGTGATGTTTACTTACAGTAGTATCGCAAAACCTCTCTAGACCGACTTTCAAATATTTCAGACCAAGTGCACCTCTGACCCAATTTCTATACAGTTCTTCTGTAAGTTGTTTTTTGTGTGAAAGACTAAGGTTGCCTGAAAGATAAATAATACATTTATGTACGAAGGGAGAAGAAGTATGTTCATTTTTAGTTTAACTGAGACATTATATGAAAACAATCTTGTCTCTTAAGGATGGAGTATACATTGTCCCAGTGTTAACGGTAGCAATTCATTATGCTTCGTGTTCTTAAATATTTTATGTGCTAAAGTAGCATGTTTCCTTGTCACTGTCACTTGAAGTAAAAAGTTATATAGGTTTGAAATACATGATCCTCTTAAGGTATATCATTTTAATTTTGTAAAATAAAAGATGGAAATATAAATATTTAAAACTTTTAACGGATTTCAGTTTAATTCCTTTCCGTACAAGTCTGCATAAGGGAGAATTTATTAGTACATGCATAATCTTTCTATCATAAGCTTAAAATGTCTGTGTCGCGGGACTCGTGTTTCTATGGTAGTGAAAACTTTTAAGCAGTTTTATGTTATAATGAAATTTTCAACGGCTGCAGAGTCATTTTCTTTGTAAGCTATATGGAATATTAGAACATCGAACACTTTCCATTGTATTTTACCTTACAGTTATAGTAACCATGGCAACAGGGGTGTTTAAAATATCTTATATACTGCATTTTATGCGTTACTCCTCACCAGAGTGTGCTTGCAATAGTATCATTCCCATTTACCATCTTGAATTACAGATAAGTGTTCCTTAAATAGGCAAGCCTCTTAATTTTTCAGTTGTATGGTTCGTTTCAGTTTTAACATTTATTATGTTCACAATATTACTATTCGCTTCTTAAATATGGACTATTTTAGCATAGTTATTTGTACGTAATTACCAAACTATTACAAATCGAACTGCCCATTTTTGAGTTTAAAAGGGCCATAATAATTACCCATGCACCCACCTATTTTCCAAATAAAATCAGTCACCAACAGTCTTACATTCCGCATGATATTTCCATACAAGTACATAAAAAGTTGCAGAGTAATCAAAACGAAAGACTCATTCAAACGTTCGCCGCAAATAACGGCTGTTTATATTTAGCTCTAATAGAAAAATGCTCACATTTACGTATTTCAAATTTAAAGCTAATTGTTAATCGCGGTTTCTGACACGTAACGTTTTCCTGTTTATGGCATTGTTCTAATGCTAATGCTAATGTTTTGCGGATTGTCGATAGTGATTCATTCATTTTATTGGCAGTATTAACTAAAATCATTAAGCTTCAAATCGGGGACAAGCTTATGCAATTGGCAGGGGTTTGGACGTTGAGGTTTTAATGGGATTTTTACGTTTAGATTTGTGTTAGCAAGTACTGCCTAAAAAAGGACTTTTAATTTTTTCCGGTACCTAAACACGCAATAAAAAACCGAGGGAAGTTGATACGTCTATCTGCCGTTTGGACGAAGTCATTTGCTAAGAGTTATAAATAAAATGTCACTTATCGCGTAAAATATATCTACTTTCGGGAATATCGATAAATAGAGGAAACGTTGGATTATCCATGTTAATAATTTCATACAGAGGACACTAAGCATTGTTAAATGCAGTGGAGAAAGGATAAAACACAACAGTTAAAAAAAAAGTGGTTGACGAATTAGTCCATGTGAATGCCAGCTTCATTTTAAAGTATCAAAAAGTACATGCAGAACTTATTTGTTACGGTGCCATGATGGGTACCGCCGGAAGTATCTGCAGTTGTTGACTATTTATGTTTAGTGTGAAAACATACTAGCTGATGTTTTCTATTTATTACAATGATATTTCATATCTTGCATTTTCATTTTCGATTATATGAAACTAGTAAGTGCATGTAGTTACCTTGTAACTTACAACAGAAATGTATTTTATAGTACACACTCACATAATACAATGATATCTGACTATTAGGAAGATACTTGTTTGACGATAAGTATATCAATATAATTACCGTTAATTGTCAATTGTATACTTGATGTGACATCACCAAAGTAAACAGTGTAATCACCCTCATCCTCAAACTTTGCATTCCGGATTGTCAGTCTGTGCTCTAGGTGATCTATGGAAACAACTCGTCTATTATATGGTTTAATAACTTGGCCATTATGTCGCCAGACAGCTTTATTCGTGTGTCGGTTGACCTCACAAGATAAAACAATATCCATATGCTCTCTGACATCTGCTTCTGCTGTAGCTACATGCAGACACTCGGTTATTTTCAATGGTTTTTCTGTGTAGTATATTATAATTTACTTACAAATCTCAAATAAAAATGAAAATAAAATGATAATATAGGCACGTTATTAGTGACATACGGAATGATTATATTTTACGTTAATTACGTCAACGTATTTGGTGATAAACCGGAGTGTACATTGCTTTTAAGCAAATAAGATATAACTATATAATGCATGCCATGACATTTAATAACTTCACCATAAAATAAAATACAAAGACGCTTGATGGAAACGCTCTCTCTAAAGACAACATTTTCGTGATGAACATGGTAGCATTTTACAAAATATGAGCAATGTTTAAACAGCAGTAGTCTATTGTATAGTGGTATAAAACTGCCACCATTTAGCTATTAGTTTCCATGAAAACATTCGCCAAAATAAAGAAGGTTATTCTTTTCTACCCCTTACTCCTTCCTCCCCATCTGTCTATACTTTGCATAATATTTATATGTACTTGTTGGATTTTTGAAGCAACCCGTCTGTAATATTTTTCCGTTACAGCTTCTTTTTGTTGTGGGCCTACTTTGCAAATGCGTGGCTCTGAGGTTGTGTTTCTAGTGCTCTGTGCTTCCGAGAAATTTACCCTTACCTATTATTTTTTTTAATGAAAACTAAATAAAATACCGTGAAAACAGATAATTTTTTCACGAATCAAGATAAATATCGTAACATGAAACTTTGCTAGTTAATGCTTTAAACTGCAACAACATACCAGATAAAGTTTCATGATACCTGCTAACTTTTCATGAAAGTAAACTTTTCATGATATTTTTTACTACAGGATATAAATTTGGAGTCAGTAAATAGATATTCATAAGAGAGCGGTCCAGTAGTAACACTGTCCGACTAGAAAACAAGTGGTCGTGAGTTCGAGCCCAAACTCCAACTAAAATTACTGTTTTATGTTTAGGAGAGGAACATCTGCCCAGTGTAGGATTCAAACCCACGATCCCCTGCTTACATGTCTACAAATTGAGCTTACCGGGCTCCTGATTACTCAGAAGCCTCGAATCACTATACTCCTCCTCACTTTAACTTTCAAGACTTAACCTTATAGTTGAGTTGAGAGCGGGGCATCAACTGTTGAGCTTCCAACAGGGTATATCCCTACAAACCGCATGCTGTTCATAACCTTACCACTTAGCCTTCCTTTACAGTGAAATCGCAGAGCGAGGCATCAACTGTTCAGCTTCCAAGAGAGTATTGCCCCTGCAAATACCTCATGCTCTGGCCACTGTAGCCCGCACTTTCTGCCCAGTGTAGGCCTCAAACCCACGACCCCCTGCTTGCAAGTCAGATGCTCTACCAACTGTGCTAACCGAGCAAATATAATTTCGCTTTCATGAACATTTATCTGGTTTCATGAAAACCATTATTATTTTCGCGAAAATTTTCATGAAATCTTTCTTTTAGTAGTTTCAGTTCAGAGCACTTACTAGCATAATTTTGTGTTAAGATATTTAACTAGTCTTCATGATATGTTTCTGTTTTCATAAAATACTCTATTCTTGACGTGAAAACTTCCTTCATTTTCGTGAACGTTTTCATTGAAACTAATAGCTAAGTGTTGGCATTATTATGCCACCATAGTATGGTGCAGGAAATGTACATATTTTATTCATAATGCCCTGACACAGTCTTGTTTGAATAATGATTTAAAATAACAGGAAGTAGAGTAGCCGTTAAAACCCAATAGTGTATTCCTAAATTTCATACAAATAAAAGGTAGCCGACTGTTATAGTACTGTCGCATTGTTAGAGCAAATTACTAATAACACATTTATGAAGTAAAACAGTTGATATCTCTCAATTAACAATCAATTAAAAATACATTATGCACTTTCCTTACACAATCAGAAATTTTTACCTGAAATGTTCAGGACAGCCGCTGTTGAAGTGTTACCACAAGTACAAGAATATTGCCCTGCATCTTCCAACTTTGCATGAGAAATTGCTAGCCAGTGGGCGCATTTTCTTTTAACTACAATTACGGTGTCTGTTTCTTCTACTGGTTTGTATTCATGTTGCCATGTGACTGCTTTCTCAGGAACATTGAGTTTGCACGTTAGAATTGCTGATTCACCGAGAAAGACACATGTGTCCTGAAGCATTTCTGTAAATACTGGATTGTCTGTAATACAAAATAAAATCATATTTTATCCAAAGTGCTTAGTACATGTAGCATGTATTGTGTTTTTTAATCTGCATAATTGCAAACGAAATAAATCATTGAACTCTATATGTAATATTCATTATATCAATATTTGTTATAGCGTTAACAGAAGTTTTTACTTCTTGTTTTGAAATTTCATTCTTCTTATTTTACTGTTTTGTTTGACAAGGGTGTGGCTATAGAAACTGCTTGCACATACAATATTTTGACCATAGAAAATTGAATCGTTTATTACAATTTATAAGTCTGCCTTCAAATGATTCTAGTGTAAAATCCAATAGATCACGAAGATGCCATTTAACCTTATTACATTAAGTTTATTCTATATGAAATCTGAACGTTAGTCTACCTTTGTAATGGATATGACATACTTGTTGTCATGAAAACATTTGATAAACTACTTTTCAATGGACTCTGTAACATGAGATAAAAGCAAGATGTCCATAGATATTAAATATATCATAAAATACAAAGCACAACCCATATATATATATATATATATATATATACTTTAAATTGTACTGCTAGGCATTTTGTCGTAATTGGTCTTTTGCATGGTGGTGGTGTTTGGTTTGTATAAATTCTGTCTACCTATATATAATAATTTATCATGCGAACTTGTATCCTTGCAAATATCTCACGTATGGGAAGGGCAACTGTATATATTTGATAGTATTTCTTAATGCATACTATCTCTTTCAATTCGTTGTATCCTTGTGATCCAGTTAACTTTAAAAAAGAGAACAATGTGAGGAAGGTGGTTCTACCCAGGTGCCCGCTCGTGATGAAATAATACACGAAGGGGCACCGGGGGACTGGGGGACTTCCTCCACCATCAAAGCTGGAAAGTCGCCATATGACCTATAATTGTTTCGATGCGACGTTTAACCCAACAAAAAAGAGAACATATAGCTTCTGCAGTCCAAAGTTATAAAAAAAAACTAAAATGTCAATGCTGTGAGTGTGAGTGTAGTATAATTCGGGCGTGTATGTAAGAAGCATCGAAACCTCATTTTTGTTATTGGGTTAGCGGATTTGTTGACTGTGAAATATATACGCTGGCGCTTTGGGGTAAGTGGTCTGGTGTATAGTGGTGGTGATTGGTTCAAACGAATTCTCTCTTCCAAAATACGTATAAATAAATTACTTCAGAAAAAACATTATGTTGTCTCTTAGATATTATGATGAATACTTATCAACCTCAGATAATTTCATAAACTTTCGTAGCGAGGATAGACAAAGGAATTGTCTATTCGTACATGTTAATCATTTTGTATTTACGTTTAAGAAATAACTCCCATTTGTTAATACTTGTAAAATTCAACAAAAATTAAACATAGACAAACCATAGTGGAGTGGTATTTTGTCTTTCTTTTCAGCCGCAGTGCCGCCATTTTCCCCATCTGTTTTTGCGATAATTTTGTTTTGTATGGCCATTTGAACATGCAGACTAATATCGCTCGTCTGTTTCATATTGTTGATCAGATCGAAATTAACACAGATAGATTCTGATTTAAAACAATAAATCTTTCGTTTGCAACTGAATCTGACCTCATCATCAATATCTTTGATAAGCTCAAGCAATGCCGAATGTAATGGATCCCATTTTGTCTCGAACGTTTTGTAGTTTAGGGAAGCAGAGTGGGCATAGTTATCCAGGTCTTTCATCTGGTCTTGTATGCAGGCTATTGCTTCAAGCTTAGTACTGTCTAAGTCAGACTCAAATAGGACCAATGCAACAGCACAAAGCATGCGTGTGTCCCACAAATCAATGTTTGCATTGACTTCATCGTTTTGAAACAACTGAAGGAATTCTACGTTGTAATATTTGTTGAAAATTTCTTTCTTCTCTATTAAAAGACTATCAAGATTTCTCCCGCGTTTATTGACTTCTCTTTCTATGACTGCCTTCAAAGCAACTGGCACAGCTTCTCCCAAAAGTAAGAGGTGTCTCAGATAAAGTTCATGGCCCCTTGTTATATCCTCTTCACTCTGTGTTTAAGACTCAGAATTAAGCATTTTGCTTTTCAAAAAGAAAATTTCATACTTACCAAAATACATGTATTATAAATAAATAATGTTATGGCAAGAATTGTAAATTTTACATACCCAAATATATTTCTTAACTTTTTAGTAAATGAAACATGTAAACTTATACATATTAACTTGTTGACGGCTCCTGATTTCAAATCAGTTGCCCCTCATCGTTATGGGTTCGAAACTTTGCCTGGGATTTATATGCATTTTATGCGAGTAAACTATCAAGCTGACATACGGAAAGTACCCGCCGGGGTCCGAAATAATTCCAAGAGGGACACATTGGCTTTTCCACCACCGTCAAAAGCTATAAATGCGTCATATGATTTACACTTGTGTGTGTGCGTGTGATGTTAAATCTAACAGTATTAGCCTTATTTATGTTAGAAAAATATTAGAAACTTTTAAATCCTTATTTATGTTACAATATAACTATATTATACTTGATCATTGGTAAATTTTTCTATTAGCTTTTCCCAATTTATTTCATTATTTCTATAAAATATGTGATAGTTCTTCTTTGCTTTGAGCATACAGCCACGATTTAAGTCCGGAAATAAAGTTAAGTGTAAAGAATTATACCGTTGTCATCCTTGAGCTGCTACGGTGTCAGTTAATAAGCCGCACCGTACATATCTGTGTCCTAAAAAATAAAGGATCGATAGCAGAGATAATATTAATATTTACCTAAGATTGAACTTAATTTCATTCTTGATGCATTACACGTTTTTCTGCGGAAATGTTGGGGAGGGGGGAGGTAGTTAATCAACGGAAACATGAATTTCTAGCTTTTTATTGTGATTTTCTTACCAACCGTCTCATTGCTACATTTAGATGTAGTTTCTGTTCTACTGTTATAGGATTAAAGCACTGTGTTTCGTTTTGTGTTCATGCATATTTAAACACAGCCGAATAAGGCACACATTGAATAAAGATAGGTCTTTACGTTAAATATGTGCGTTAAAGGCAGGGTTTATTCTTGCATGAGCATCGGAACAAACTTTAATCCTTACAATTTAAAGTAACATGATTCCGCGCCGACTTTTCATTTTGTTAATGATTTTGCACTGCATGTCAACACTTAAAAAATTGTATTATGGAATAGGAAATGATCTAAGAAAATGAGTACTTATATTTATGTTTCTTTCAGAAATAAGAAAGTTATCGCCATTCTTTAAATATAACCAGCTATCGGTCAACCCTGAATATGTACATGAATACAAACGCTATCAAAGGAATTCAGCGCTGGATGAATGTCTCGGCTAAACCAATTAAAATGCTTTATATAATAGATACTGGAGTTGTATAAGTATTCTTTTAGTATCTGTGTATTGTGTCAAATAAAATGGTCATGCCTGTTATAAAGATAAGACTATTCAACACATTACATGTTGTAGATTTCATTTTTCAAGTAGTCTGTCATAAAGGCTAGACATATCAAAATATAAACGTTTTCTATGACAGGTACGGGAGGAACGTGCGAACGGCTTTTACATTGTTCTAGCTGAACTTGATATTGTACTGATAAGAAATAACAATACAAAGAACATGGATGTTTGACCCATCATCTTCTCCGGCTCCGAACACCTCACCTATGGTTTGCTTTGTTTTCTACCACTTACTAGTATGTTATTGTTTTAGTTTTTAAGACATTATTATTGTGTTTGTTTTCTTACGAACGTTCACATTTCTTAGTTGCCGTTTTAGAATGTACTTATAATTTAGTATCTGTGTAATATCACGATTAAATTCAATCCAAAACGGGCATACTATGACAATTTATCAGACAACATGTTTTTGTTTTCAATTCTCAAGTACTCAGTCATAAAACGTAAACATGTCTGTGTATGTCTTACAAAAAAAGATAATGCAATACAGTTTTCAATTCTTAGACGTACTTAGAGCTTCTAGTACGAACAGTCATGACCACTTTCATCGCATAATTATCAGAAGTCCACATGAGGTGTGCTGAAAAGGAAGACATGTAATATATAACAGTTTGAACTCTTAACACACAGCATGTCTAAAATATAAACAAAAATAAATGATTTAAATTACAAATACTTGCCGGTTGGAATATTGAATATTTCCGAAAACATAAAAGCCTTACTATCAACTTTGTAAATCTAACAACAGTTGTTTTTTTTTTCGAATACAAGTAGTTTCATCTACTTTCTAATTGTTCATCATTGTAAACTTTTACTGCGGTTTTAAACATAATACTACTTGCGGAAGAAAAAGACATGTATTCACTTTATTTGACCACTTAACACATATGTGGGTTTTTTTTCGGACTAAGAATTTTTTTCTTGATTGACATCCGAAGTATCAGTTATAATTGTTATAAGTGTAAATGTATAACTTGCTAAAGGAAATTAAATTTTCGTGGAAAAATGTCAGTTAAAGGCTTAACCAGATATAAACGGATCTCTCGCTATATTTCTCAAAGCAGAGAGTTATATTTAACCGGATGAAATACATTGATATATTCATTATACTCAAGCATTTAGAAATTATCTGTTACACTTGTTCGGTACGTAATGATGAAATAGTTTTTAAATACTTCCATAGGAACAAATCCAAGACATTTGCCTAAAACTTGATTTCCAGCTTTAACCCTTTACAGTGCTAAATTTCTATAAGGAACATGTCCATCTTCCAATTTGGACAGTACCATTACCTGTTAAAAGGGGTGTTTACCAAAACAATATGGACTGAATAATATAGTGCAGATCATGATCAAACTGCACGGATATGCAACCTGATCATGATATACACTGGTCGCAAAGACAGAACCAATCGTGTCCAGCATGGTAGGGGTTAAATAATCTTATTACTGTACAAATATTTGATTTAAGTGATGCTTTACGATTATAGTGGTTGGATGTTAATGCGTCCCATGTGAGTTGAACGTTTGTTTGATATTCAAACTTTCTATGACATTGATGGTAATTGTAATTTAACGCATGTGCTGCTGTGTAATCAATGGTGCCACCAAACAATACGTGAAACAAGAAAAAAGTTTTATTTGATGCAAAGCATTAAAGGCTCCACATTTTAATAATATGTTAACTGCTGATGAATTTACAGTTATCCGCGTTACACCGTATTGCGGATAACTATTGTCCAATAGCTGTATTCACAAAACATGTAGAACTAGTTTTAGTATAGCCAAGGCCCGGGCGTGGTATTATGTTATATAAATAGAAGTAATAAGGAGAGTATTTCAGTTCTATCGAGACCTTTCTAGAGTCACCTTTTATTTTTCAAAAAATCCAGGTTTGTTTACAATTTAAGAGAAAAACATGTATATGTATTATTATTATGTGGGGTTTAGATTTTAATGTGCAGGGAATGAATTTCATACAGAAGAAATAAGCATCAGAATGTTTCAGATATTGCTTATGCATACGAAAGTGTTTCATTCACGTAATTCAGCGGTCTTCAGTTTATCTGAGTATTTATCTGAATATTTAATCAGCCTGAATGTTTCGACCTGTATTATGTTCATTTTTCATTTAATACCAGAAAAACAGAGGAGACACCTTTCTGTTTGCAGCATTTAAATATCCCCCTTCCCTCCAAATTTAAATAAATAATTAATAGGCAGCCGGCTCGCAGTTTCCCTACTTTCCTTTAAAATAGTCCTGTCACCAAAATGAAATAGTCTCGGTGAAAATTGTAAGGATGTGTAACAAAGAAATTGTTTGTTTTTATACAGTAAAGAAAATATTTTATTTTGAAGAATATGATAATTATGTTGTACCACGTGGACATTGTTGAAATATCTGTTACAACTGAATCTGACTCTTGACTCTGAATAAAATAATCTCGCACCATGCACAAAAGTGTTTAGTCAATTGTTGTAGTAGTTATTGTAAGGAAGCTGGACTTATTTTCTGTTAATTGTTTAAGGATATTAATTCACTAAAATATTTATGTTTCCTCATCAGCTATAATAAAACGATGAAATTACAGCCGCTTGAAGCTCGATCAATAAATATAAGAATGGATAATAATTTCCTACCAAGTTATTATACTATAGGCAAGTTAATCGCCATTTCTAATTGTATTTACCTCATGATCACATGATTAACACGTTAGTGAGCAAAGGAACATAGCTTTTAGGAGTAAGAAAAACTACAAACATCTCAAGTTACGCTATACACAACTAACAGCAAATGTATTTATGTCATTCATTATACCACTTTACTTTATCGAATCGCCGTTTAGGTAGTCCACCATTCTGTTTTACATCATAAACTTGACACTAAATCACGTTTTTGTTGTAAATTTTACTTATCTTTGTAAACAATCCACAGTTTCTCACATCAATAAAAAAGAGGGAAAATGATAAAGGTAGATTTCCCGGAAGCACAGAGCACCCTAAGCACAGCCGTAGAGCAGCGCATCGTAAAGTAGGCCCACAACAAGAAGAAACTGTAACGGAAAATATAGCAGACGGTTTGCCTTACAAATCCAACATTTTAATTATAAGCAAAATACAAAAATTGGTAAGGAATTAAAGATAAAATGTTGGGAATATTAGGGAAAGTGGAAAAAAAGCAAACTTCAGCCAATCGTCTTTCCGGTGATACTACTGCAATTATTTAGAAACAGGTCATGTTCTATAAAGGGGCGCAAAAAGGGTACAAAATGTTCGCCTTTTAGCACAGCAACAGTTAGATAAAATCGGCACCTGGAACTTATTTCGTCCAAGAAGTCGAAAACAGTAGGACATATTACTGGCAATATGTTGTAAGTAGTTAATAGTGGTTTTATTTATTTATAGTTGAGCCATTTAATTGAATTCGTTTACTCGTACGGTGTTCGCAAGCGCAAGTATTGACAAGCTACGTCAGATAGGAAAACATCAGTTATTTGCTGATTATATTTCGTAGATATCACTTGTTTCTTATCAGTCTATGTTAAAAGATAGCGGCCTGCGCACGTGCAACAAAAAAGTTACAGTCATCTTAAACACATTTAATTTTAATACTACTTCCAGATTTTGACAAGAATATCAGTAGTATTAGTAGTAATAAAATTTAAATGTTTCTAGCTGCAGGAGAACTTAATTTTAAGAAAAGAAAATGGTAGATCAATTTAATCAGAAAGTGTCAACTTTGTCTATTTGCCGCCGTTATCTTGACAACTTTTTCCAGCTTTCGGTTTAAAAATACGAGGAAATTCACTTTTTCGAAAAATATAACTTGAGCATCTATAATTCTTACATAACAATAGTAACTGAACAAATGAAAAAAATCTCGGGACATTCCGCCTTGATAATTGCAAAATATAGTCTTATGTACTTTCAGTGTGGCTATATTATGTCATCGGTCACGTGTTATTTTGCTACGACAGGCAGTGAAAAAAGTCAATATAACATCTATAAATCCATTCAATTCATTTGTTCCTGTACCGAATTTTATTTATTATATACTTGTCCAGGAGTAACTTTTAATATCTATATCAATATATATTGTTGACTGTAGTTACACGTTTCCGCCTAGTGCATAACCAACATTTTCGATTAGTACTCTGAACATTTCCAATCCAGCGGCCAGACGGTCTAACGACATGGCAGATTCGTGTATATATTGCAAAATAATGATTTAGAAAATACGAATAATATAAAAAGGCTGTTAATACAAACGTCAAAAACTGTTAAGCACAAAAAAAGAATGTTGCTTAACTTTGAAAGGTTTCAACGCTGTAGAGTAGATTTCCCACAGAGAAAGTGGTTTATTTATTTTTGCTGAAATGCATCAAACTAAAACCATGAGTCGGATGATGTTGGACCAAAAGGCCTCTGGATTGGAAATATTCAGGGTAAAAAAATGTTTTAACATAATTTTCATGAATTCAAACATTTTAAATTTATTTGTCATCATTTAACATTGTTTAAGGTCGCTATGTCGCTAAAATTTCACTAGCGGCCTCACGGCCTAGAATAACCATTTAAAGAAATCATGTTAATGAATTTTGCATTATAAATCTTTAGTTGTTACTTGGTTCCACTAAGTCGCTAGGCTGTACGGAACATTTTACTCAATAATATTTAATATTTATACTGTAGAAATTTTCCAGCGACCTTGCTTCCTGGAAAAATCATTTTCAAAAAGTCATTTCGATATGCGAAACAGAGATGCGATATTATGTGGTATTTTTTCTCATGTCAACATTTCTATTTATTTTTTTTTTGTGGTGGAAACACACGATTTGTTCTTATTTTATTTCTAAAAAGAAAGTAGTTACCGTATTTATAAATTTATACATGGATTGTCATTAATGGATGGATCCGGGCTGTCAATCAAACTAAATGTTATCTATGATATTGACCAATAAGATAACGCGGATTATTCAGTGCACTTACCTTGTTGCTAACCAGCCATTGCTTCCGACAAGCTTTTACTTAGAAACCGTTACTGACTTATTCTTTTAAGTTTGATACATTTTTTTTTCGAAGGAAGTGGTGTTGAGGTGTGCGTTAGGAATATGTAATGCCGACGAGAGGTACCCGGAAAGGCTAGAAGGGGGAAGATTTATTTTTTCCGTAAACCAAAGGCCGATTTAGAAAAATGTAAGCGTTGAACGTTAAACGGATCAATAAGCAATCTGCTCAAATGTAATTCTAATAAATTTTATATTGAAACTGATGTGTGTGTGTCATTAATGTGCATGGTATAATATAATAACCTACATAATACATCATGAATCGTCTGTCTCTCTTTACTCATTTGTCTGTGATCGGAATTTTAATATGAATTTGCTCACTTTATTTTAATTTAGGCCAATAGCAGAATTATCCAGTTCAAGATAAGTTATTTATATCTTATTTCATATAAAAGTAACAGCTAACCTTCTTCAGCAATATATTCTATATTTTCGCATTCGACTGTATGTTAACTATACTACATAAAAATGTTGAATTAAGCGACCAATCTTCTTACACAAAAAAAAATATTAAACATAGAGTGTACATTGAACGTCAAAACATATACATGTAAATTAATTTTACATAGAATAAAATCATTATTCAAACATATAAATAAGATCTGGACAGTGCACGGCACATTAACTTTATTTCAAGGATAAAACGTAAGCTTTTATTAATCAGACATTAAATCAGGAGCATAAAGATAAATATTCGGGAGTGAATTTTAATGCTTTCTCATTATTTATTATGTTATGTTATGTTATGTCTTTCATATTTGTAGACAACAAGTATGACAACAGTATCCCCTTTTCCGACACCATTCTGTTTTATTCAAGGAAGTCTGACAATTGATAAGTTAAAACCGATTTTCCTGTCAAGTGCTTGCTTTTAAATGCAATTTGAAAAAAATAAATATACGCACATGTCGATGCGGTTTAAAATGTCGCTGAATTTTTTGTTTCATATGTTTATTTTACCTTACGACTGTCGTAAACTATTTATAACTACCATTAATACTATGATACAATAAATGCAAATGGATTCATTTTATCTGTTTGTTTTCTCTTTTTTCATTTTTATTTTTTGTTTTGCTTGCAAAATGAAGACATATTTAATTATATGAACTGTCAAGTAAACAGATCACAGGCTTTCGTTTCCTTGTTTCCACCGGTCTAACAAAAACATGGTTAATAGGTTTCGGCAAGATCTTTGTCCCTTTTGGTTTGTGCCATTGCTGTGATAGACTTGTCTAACTTTGCTGGTCTGGAATTTGTTTAATTTAATTGTGGAGGAGATTTAATCAGCCCTATGATATGCGAGCAATGTCCGACCGCACTGAAAATAAAATTAATATGACTACCAAATGTTCAAAATTTTGTAAGTTTTCACGCAAAAATTAGTTCTGAAATATACACCAAGCATGGACATATGTTTATTTTTAAGACAACTGCGTGGTATTTTACAAATGTATATTATAATATAATGGGAATAATTAACTTAATTGATATCACAGCGGTGATCGACAGGTCCACAATCAGTTGCAACAGCAGCGCGATCGCAAAACATACTTGTAAAATAAGAACAGTAGAGTATTACGCAACGTTAATATAAAGCTATTGAACCAATTAATAAATTTCTTTATCTGTTTAAAATGTTATCTTGATGTAAGAAATCACTTACACCATATGTGACTGCACGTGATGTTTGATATTTTTATGGTGTAAGCCTAGCGTGGAAATACAGTCTCTATACGACAGAATTGGACATACTATTTTGATCAAATAATTTATATTATAATCTAAGACATAATTTCTTTTCACATGTTGCTTAAAAGATAACTAAGATTATAAATATGCCATGCATTTGCATAAGGACTCGATATTTTTCCTGTCAGGAATATCTAGCAAAGACGGAAAGTGTTTTTTCTTTGATAACGCCAGCATTTGGCGCTAACTTTTACCGTGGTTTCTTCTGAGTCAACCTTAATGTCATGTACATAATCTTTAGTAAAACAACTAAGCCTCTTTGACAGCTATCTTTGTGCATTTTGGTTCACATTTTGGTAAGTATTTCACACAGATATCAGCTGAAATACTTTCTAGCGAGTCAATCGCTAATGTACATTAATCCGCCATTTTGAAAGAAGCTTGTGGGAAGCAGCAACAGTAACTAAGGGGCGGAGTTTATTGATCGGTTTACGGATCCATCCATTCGAAGGATGATTTCCGTTTCCGTATGCCGGGTCAAGGCTTTATTCTACCTGTTTTAGATAAATGACGTTACGTTATCACCGCCGGTTTGTCAATCGTGCAGAACTATCTTAAAATGAACAATAGTACTAAACAGGTAATCAAGGAGCACTTCAGTTAATGGCGGAAAGAAAATATCCTCAATTTTTCCCCAGCTAAAGTGGCATTTTCATCTTTTATGTAAGTCAGTTCCTGTTTTTATTTCATTGTTGACCTTTACTTGACATTTTGGTAGCATTTTCAAGGAGATGTTTTGCATTTATAAAAATGTAAACAAACCTTATGTCTCATATGTTCATACCAACATTTTAGTTGTCAGTGTGGAAGATATTCCATAGTGTTGACCTGTCAGACAAAAATCTCTCTTAGAAGATACATGACCCCTACTTTTCTTGGTATTTTTTTGTGGTTTATAGGTCATTTGAGGACTAAAGGCTGGTAACTCTTTTTTAAAGATGGGTATGGATATGTGTTACAGCTCTCAGAAGATTGTTAATTGAATATATAGAACGTGTAGAAAATTTATTTACTACTGTACAGCAGCCTAAATTAAACAAAGATGAAACTAATCAATCATAGACATCTTTGGATGTAACAATCAGTAGTAATCATAAAATTTTCCGTACGCAGACTGCAATTGCTCCAGGAAAAACAATTAATGTAAACATATATTTTTGCTTGCCGATGGTAAGATTTTTATTTTGACGGTATAAAGTACCATTGCTTCAGAAATAGCTGCCTGTCACAGCATCTTTTTTTTGCTTGCTTCACGTCACAGCATTTTTTTTTTTCATTTCATTATTTTAAAATAAAACATTTCAATAATATTTACATGTAAATGGTCCATGCATGCATGAACACAATGGCCAGTCTTATATAGTATGCCTGTTGCCTGCAGTAACGCTGTGACATATACTATTATGGAAGATTGAATTGCGCTTCACTTTCGTAGCCTCGTCGAATGAAACCGAAAATACGATTGTCACTCAATAGCTTGAAAACGGGACTACTGTTGATAATGGTAGTCAGTACCGGGAATAGTGCCATTTAAGCGCCTTTGCCTCGAGCAAGTCCCATAAAATTTGGTACAGGAACAAATGAATTACATGGATTTATAGATGTTATGTTTACTTTTTTTCGCTGCCTGTCGTAGCAAAATATCACTTGACCGATGACGTAGTATAGCCACACTGACATTGGAAACCCCGAATTGTGACGCATCATTTGTGACGTCATCATAGCTTGAAGATAACGAAGCTGTGCTAGGAAGTTTCCAATATACACTGATAGTCTGATCCATGGTGCCCTAATATATCAGGATCGGCGCGCCAAATTTGATATTCGTATGCTTAATCTAACTTTGATGTTACGATGTTCTAGACTAAAACATCTATTATATTGAAGTCTATCAAAATTGTATGGAGGCGCTGGACAGAATGATTCTTTAATGTTTTGAAACGCTGTAACAGTAAGGGCGGGAAAGAAGTATATGCGTTATATATCGGGCATTATGCTTGTTGAAGGGATGAGAATCTATTGTAAACTACTTTCTATAGGTTATAACACACTAAATAGCTGTTCTTCTATATTCTATATAAAATGATATATTTCAAATGGCTGCAGCACACATCAGGACCAATTTTAAATGTCTGTAACTTACATTTTCTTGAAGAATATTGTCATTGCTGAATAAAAATCTAAAGAAAAGTAGGGGTTATGATTGATGCAAGAAAATATTTTCAGTCAAACACACTAACTTCATAATCCGGTAAGCAATGGTACCCAAAATTGTAGTGGCAGTATATGATCTAAGTATCCATGACAAATTCTGCCATGCTATTATTTCATTATCAAAACGCTACCTACATATTAAGCATAGATGTGTCATGTGATTTCAGCAAAACAAAGATGCAAAGAAAGAAAGGAAAATAGCTCTTCAGAGCAAAAAAAAAAAAAAAAAAAAAAAAAACTGAGGACTATTTGAATTTGCCATTATTTAGTGTCTGTATGCCTTTAAAATGTAGCAATAAGTTATGTACAAATTGTGTTTGACATGGCAAATAGGGAACTTCTTGATTTTCTATCAGTATAATTGAAAAAGTTTATAGAAATATTACGATTTTATGTTTATCCAATGTTTTAATTAAGTTTTACGAGAATGAACTACATTTATCACTGATAACGCAAGGTAACGTATTTTTGTGTGGGTTTTTGTTTTCTAAAAGTAAGGGAGATAATTGTATATGATTAGAATACATTAATATATAACATCGTTAAATCTTTATTGATCTCTTTGGACTCAATTTACATATTTTAGTTTATTTATCTTTACTCTTACATTATTGAATAATTCATAGAAAAGGAATGATTATAAGTGTAGTTACGTTACCATAAGTTTGAATACGATAGTATGAAAATTTTCATTAGTAATCAAGAAATTCCGAATGAGGATTCTGTTAGAAATGACGTTGTTATTGGAACATTTCATTTGCTATCAAATATTTATGCCTATAACAGAATCTGAAGTCATCATCTACATGTCCGAACAACATTACTTGTTTTGTTTTATATTTTAGTGAAAGTATATTTAGTGTTTTATATACAAGTATGATGAACTGTCAAATTTGCATAAATATATAACGTAAAATAACGATTTATCATGACAGTAAACTACATGTAACGTTACACTAAACTTACACCTTTGGTTACCATTATTATACGCTATTGTTATTCAATTTTCATAATAAGCTAATTCCACTTAGCTTTCAAGCGTCAATTTGCAAAAACTTTCAAGTACAGAGAAATTAATAACACCAAAAAGAACGACGAACTAAACATTAAAAGATGGCAGTTACATAACATTCAAAATTGATTAATTGAAATTAATAACGAAATTATATTTATACTGGCTAAAAGTGTCTGTATAATTTTAATATATCTTAAAGTTCCTATTGTATGAATCGATATGTTTTTGATTTACATATACTGGCGTAAAAAGGGTGTCTATGTTGTGTTTTCTTATGATCGAAATTATTTCGGGTGACATGCCATGTTGAAATAACAGTACAATCAACATCTTATAAATTGTAGATTTAATGTATTTTCTACAGGTCGTACTGCATGCTTCCTGTATTTTATACTTGTTCCCTATATTTTGATATTGAATTACATAAAAAAAGAGAAAGCGGTAAATTTGATGCAACATTTCAAAAGAACTTGTCATGGGTAAGTTTTGAATCCGTTTCATTGCGTAATGACATTTTATAACGATACTGGGAGTTTTCCTGCTTCAAATGTGCAAGATCTTTTAAACTAGTAAAATCAAAGTTTATTTTGGTATGCATTATAACGTTTGTCCGATTTCTAATGAACTTAGATATAAGATATTTCGACTTAGTAACTCAAAAGTTTGAGAAAAAACTTGAAAATAGGACTAAATAGCTTTGAAGTTCGACTTATATATTTCGAAATTCCCAGTTGATAAAAGCGAAATTTCTTCTTAGCATCTTGCCCCACTCATCCGCAAAACTCGAATGTCTGTCCGTCAGTCGAAGGTCAAAACATTTAATGAATACGTTTGTTACGGCCATTGCAGCACCTTAACACCTAAAGGTCAGAACTGTTAATGAAGTTTTCCACGACCACTGCACCTAAACACCTGAGCCTGGAAGTCATTTCATTGACTATAGTAAATATGTAAAGTGAATACATCTACCTACACATTCATATATGATATCCTGCATGTAGTGACTTGAACAATGGTTATAACATACATGTAACATAGCAGTAGTATCTTCATATATCCCGACCATACATCCGTGTATACTTACCTTGAGATCTAGTGCTACACCAGGTTAGGACATATACCTGTTCGTCCATGTATAGTATGGGTATATAGGTCTCGGTTGTAGTTGCTCGAACCAGGCCGAAAACTTTCCAGGTATTGTCACGGTTACCTCCTATGACTTTGCCTTAAACTACAGAGCCACCAGGGGCCAGGTACGGCTACATTTTCTTGCCCTTGAGCTCGAACTGGGTCAAAAGCCTTCCAGATTTTAACATGGTTAAACTTGTGATATGTTACAGCGCGGTTATCATTAACGAACCTGAATGTCTACCCAAGGTACCAGATATTGACCAGGACCTACATCTACGCCAGTGTATGGTAGTAAGCTGAAATGTCGAGTAAGTAGGTCAAAATTTCGAGATTGTCGAAATTCCGAGCTAATAAGTCGAACTTTTAAGTTATGTTAATCGAAAATTTTCTCCAGCAATCTACTGGCAATATATAATTTTTTAGACGAGAATTTCGTTTGAATTCAATGTAGTAGAAACAGGTAAACGGAAACAGACACATTTGGTATCAAGCCAGTAGAAGATGTGTTCAGTAGAAATATGTAGAGGATATTCATTTTTTTTTTTTCATGAAGATGGTTTTTATTTTCATCTAATGGTATGAAAATAAAATAATTCACGAGGGGCGAAGCCACGAGTGAAATATGATTCTCTTCTTACCTGGAGATGATAATAAAGCCATCATGACAAAAAAAAACAAACAACGAAAATGGTGGAAAACGTTCTTTGTTTACATTTGGAAATATCGACAACAACAACAACGCATTTTTCGTGTGGCCAAAAGCAAGCTTGTTTTGTAAAAATATAAAATACACGACCATTGCAGCATCAACAAAGACATGTAAACATGAAGATGTAGCTGTACGAATTGCGTTCAACTCGCAGTTCCCGATCGTTTCGACATAATGTCATGTGTTATGGATTATCAGGTTTACCGAGTAGTCCCCTTTTGAGGAGGTTTAAATGCCGTTAAGTCGTATACATATTGGTTAAAAAGTACCATATGCGGATAGTAATCATCTTGACTTTTACAAGACAGAGAAATATTTTATTTCATTTTTCATATGCATTTTTTTTCCAAATTATCCCGTTATAGGTGCCCAAGGAAAATAAAATATTTCCGAAAATACAGTGAAAGCAAAGAAAATATGTTTTACCGCAGGGAAAATGTAACAAATATGTTTCAAGGCAGTACAAAACTTCAGTCTGCTAATCCAGTTTCAAAGGCATCTTCATAATCTTTCCTAAATTTACTGTGTAGTCGCTGGAAAACAGCTGAACTGAGAGTTTACGTGTTTGATATTTTTTCCGACAAGGTATTTTTTGAGTCTTGGAAAAGTCACATTGGGAAAAGTCGGGCGAATACGGAGGGTGGGGAAGCTAAACAACTTTTTCCTGTTTCAGAAAGCCGCGTACAATGGCCGCCGTGTGTGAAGACGCATTGTCATACAATAGCCTGACACCCCGCACACCCGTTGCTGGTATGTGTTTGTTAAAGTGTTTCTTCAGTTTGTGAGGGAATTTGTCTTAGTAAAACTTGACATTTACGTATTTTCCTTTTGGTTCGGTAGTTTGAATTGCAGAAACTTGATTTGTAAAGAAAATGGCATACATTACCTTTCTGACGCTAATGGTACGTTTTGCCAAGCAAGGTCTTTTGCTTTCTTAGGTGGCCCATATTGTGTTCTGCATTTTTCGCCTTGGCTCATAAAATGAACCCATGTCTCGTCGCCGGTGATGACATTTGTAAATGATCGACTGTGGTATTTGGGGAACTGTTTCTACAATTGTTTGGCCATTTTTACACCGACAACTTTCTGGTCTTCTGTAAGCAGACGGGGTATCCAGCTTGCACTTACCCTCATTTCTCATTTTTAAATCTCGCTTGAGAATTGTATGACCAGCTCCCACTGAGATGCCAGCGCATCCAGCTATTTGCCCGATTGCAGATCAGTATCTACAATTTCTCTGACTTTTGCAACCATTTTTGGGGATGATGCAGTTTTTGGACTTGGACGGCGTGCATGAGGCACATCTTCAAATGAAATAACAATACGTTTAAAGTTTCTTCAACCATCGAGTAACTTATAAATAAGACATTACATTATCTCCATAAACAGTACATATTTCATGAAATATGTCCTTTGCCCCTATACCAAGAATACAACGGTTCTTTATATAGGACCTTATTTGGTAAGTGAAAAGTGACCTTTCTCTTCCATTTTAGCATTAGTGTACACCAGTAGACAGTGTTAATCGAGCTATTGTTACAGCTTGACTGAATGGAGTATCAATTGAAAGCTTACACAAGCCTGTATGCGATACAGTAAATTATTTCATGGGTACAAGCGAGATATAACCCCAGTTGCATTCATATTTGAACGCTTCTCGTATATTGTGAAACTCATCAGGACAGAATAAGCTGTGTATAAAACACCTGGATTGATAATAAATAAAGAAGCCATTACGTATATAGTGAAGAGCACTGAACGTGTATGATCAGAGTTTTTATACACATGCTGTAGCCCAAAAGACATCGATTAACTAGTTTTGTTTTCTGTCGGGAAACAAAATAATGTGTGTATGTACGGTATGCAGTTCATTTCATCCAGTAATTTTTGTTGCAATTCAGAACTTCGAAAATGGAGTGATTCTCACATATCATTTCTCCGCTGAGTATCATGTCTGTCCTACGTTGTCAAGGGTTTCTGATCCTTGACTACTACAGACTTTAACAGGAGTTCCAAAATGGTACTTAACGCAGTAAGTATCGTTTATTTTTAAATGATTTCTTTTACCTGAATTTATTTATATTTAAGGCCAGCACGTGCTTGAACAAGGGCATCATAATAAAGTTTGTGTTTAAAGCTTTCATTTTTTTCACACGCATTATGCTGTACAGACAAAATTGCACTAAATCCTTAAGGAGTGATATTTCGCCATTGCGGCCTGTTAAGCATAAATAGATTTATCAATTCAAAGGCATTTATAAGTATTGAAGGATGTACGAGCGTTTTTTTCAGGATATCCGCCATTTTGAAAAATGTTTCTTCGAATGTTGCTTTCTAATAAAAAAATTACCAAATAATAACGCTAAATAATTATAAAATGATTAATAATGTACCATTTAACCAAATGGAATCTACTTTTTGCAAAAAAAAAAAAAAAAAATGTTCACCTTTATTTTTGTCTGGCATTTGCCTAAAATTGACGTAAGATTTACAATGGGGTAGGGGTAGGTAATTTCAAATATCTATGAAAGTAGATCAGGTTTGGTTTTGATATTTTCCTGACTGATACATATAACGATAAGCTATAAATGAAATAAACGTTTTTAAGATAGCACTTTATTCTATCTGGAAAATATAGATTAAAACAAAACGTACAAAAAATAACAAAATTCACCAGGTTTTAACAGTTTTTTCTTAATAAATGTCTTAGATGCACGGTGGCCCCAACCTTTTTTCTTTCCATTTTGAAGCATCATTATAAGGCTGCAAAATATTTTGAAAATCTTATCGTCCGAAATTTTTTGTAGATTTACATACATGTACATTTTTTCCATTGAAACAAAAATGGGTGGGATAATTATGTCAACATGTAAAAATGAAAGAGATTTGTTAGTGACTTTATGCTCATATAATAAGGACATCACCTTGTATTCATATTAACATGTAAGACATGAAATCCCTATAACATTAAATGGCATATTATATGTTTTATAAAGTACCACCATTTTTCAATTTTACAAAATTTCAGAAATGCTTAAACAGTGGGTGAAGAAAATGCTCTATAAAAATAAAACTAGTTCGGTGACCTGTGTTATTTCTTCTCTTGTTTGTCTTAGAAACAAATGTTCTTCAAGCTCACAGAGTATGAAAAAATTCTTAACCTTAGAAAAAATTCGCTCGTACATCCTTAAGTTATGAATCATGCTTTAGGTGTTTCTTTCTAAAAGAAATGTGCACGGCATAAGACCTGTTTACAGTGAGTGTGTTTCAGTATCAGTTTATATTTTAGAATATACAATATGATGTACAGTATATTTTACATGAAATTTATCGCGTGATTTACGCAGTATACCGGTTTTCCAACATAGTCCAATATAATTGAAAACAGTTAAGAAAACACCGAACTTCATTTGCTTAAAGTGCTGTTACTTATTAAAAGTTAACCAAAATTTTGAAGACAGGTCTCGTCATTATTTCATGCTAAATTGTTTTCTTATATTTTCCATCGACTTCTACGAACACTGTTGTTTTTGTTTTTGTTTTGTTTTGTTTTTTTGCTCAAATGTATGAAACTGATAACCTCACAAATAACCATATTTCGCTTTTCATCATCAGTTTCAATTTAGTAAGATGTACATCATACTAACTCGTTCACTAAATATTTAGCACCTTACTAGCGCCGAAGAAAGGTGTTACCTTACATGATCATACACGTATCTATAATTAAGCGCAAGGAATAACTAACTGGACGTTCACGTACTCCTAAGTAATTTCGCGCGACGTATTACTTCCCGTATTTTAACACTGTTAAAACATGGTTACGCGATGATTATTCCATTCAGCAGTCGCGCAGCATGAGCAGTGTAGCAGCACATATAACTGCTCATATCGTCAAATATTCATTACGCTTGTAGACAGGCTGTAAAAGAATTAACACAGGTCATAGTCTTCATTTGAATTCAATCTCAAGAATTGAAATAGATATAAGCTATATTTTATTGCCAGTTTATGCCAAGTTGTTTTGATGTGTATAACCGAAGGATTTATAGCTGATTTGACATTATCACGGTTGAGGCCAAATTGTTTTCCCTCGCCAATATATTGAAAATATCTGCAAAGAAAACATTGGGCACAAGCAGTGCAAAAGTATTATTTTCATACATAAGATATACAGATATGTGTAAACTTTGATTTAATATTAGATACAGACAGAGAAGATATGCATCCAGGACTTATTAGCTAAACTCTTTATCCACTGGTTAAGCTATCCAAGGGCACACTTTTGAAATATTTTGACAAAACTAATCTATAAAAATAGCAAGAAATCTTTTAAAATCATCAATCTATTATAACAGTTACGGTGACACAGAGGTGACATCCGCAACACTTTTATTTATATTGTGGCCACAACATAGTAAATTGTGGCCATAATTTAGTAACTTGAGCCCACAATTTACGAAGTTGTGGCCACAATTTCTGTCCGTCTATCTTTCATTCCTGTATCAAACTTTGCAGTGACGTAGACATTTTGTCCGCAACCATGTCGAGCACAAACACGAGAATTAACAAGTTAAAATGCGGGAACGCAGGTTGAAAACTCTATATTAGCAGGGACACGGAGCGAAAACACGATAATTACAGGGGTCGCTGGGTAAGAATAAGTAACTGGTATGTCGGGGGAGCGAAAACACGATAATTAGGGCTGCTTAAACGTAGTGTTCTCGAACCGCGCCCCGACATGCCTGTTACTAAATCTCACCCCGCGATCTTAATAATTATCATGTTTCCGCTCCTCGTCCCCGCTAAATAGCGAGTTATCACCCTGAACCCCCATATCAGTTGTAAATTTCAAGTGTTTTCGCCCGGCGGGGTCACCAGGCGATAAATTGTTATTAAACATTTCAGCAGCGCTAATTATCGTGTTTTCGCCCCGCGCCCCAGACATACCAGTTACTTAATCTCCCTGGCGGGGTTTCGACCTGCTTTCTCGACATTTGAACTTGTTAATTCTCGTGTTTTCTCTCGACGTGGCCACGAGACGAAAATGTAATTTAATAGGGCTAAAACGCGGAATGAGAGAATTAGCCAATCGAAACGACTTTTTTTTTCCATGCTGTATAGGAGTGCAAAATAGGAGCGCACAAAAGTGTCTTACGTACCAGCAAATGTTAAACAGGAATAAAAGGTAGATAGATATATTGATCGACGGAGGGTCGGACCTTTGGACGAATGGATTGACGGACAGATTGGTTGGATGGTACCTACCTATCTACCTATTTATTTGTCTTTCTGTCCGTCTATCTATCTTCCATATCTGTCTAACCCGTTGCAGGGACGTAGACACTTTTATGCACGTTCATTTTGTAAGGATGCTAAATTCTGCCAATTCGCGTTTTAGCTCAATTAAATTATTTTTTCAGCCCGCTGCCCCGTCGAGCGAAAACACGAGAATTAGCAAGTTAAAATGTCGAGAACGCAGGCCGAAACCCCGCAAGGGCGATTAAGTAACTGGTACGTCTATGGCGCGGTGCAAAAATACGATAATTAGCACTGCTTAAACGTTTAATAACGAGTTGCGGTTCGGAAATACTACGTTTAAGCAGCGGTAATTATCGTGTTTTCGCTCCCCAACCCTGACCAAAGAAGTATAAAATACACAGAATGGCAACTGGCTGTAATCTCGCGTGAGCTCGTGTCAGAGCGTGATTCGGCGTTATCTTACTAAAAACAAACATCGGTGAGCATGGAGTTACAATTTGTATCTTTAAAACTAAATTTAAAATACATGTTAGCTTCTAAAACAAAACTAGTTTAATGTGAAATGGTCTTAAGACACGAAGTACACGTTTTTTTTTTGCCATCGAAAGAAGCGTGGTCATACGGTGATAATTATTTTACCGATGAATAATTGCTTTCGCATACAAAATGGCGCGTGGAGAAAGCGCCACTTCCGGTAAACGAGATCTCGTTTTTTTTTGTCACGGGAGGTTGGCGAGATTTGCTCTATATGCCTTTCAAGTTGCCAATCTATTTATTTTTATAGCTCTTTGCCCTGACATACCAGCTACTAATTCTCACCCCGTGACCCCGGTAATTATCGCGTTTTCGCTCCGCTTCCCCACTCAATAAAGAGTTTTCAGCCTGCGTCCCCGCATTTTAACTCGTTAGATCTTGTGTTTTCGCTCGAAAGGGTCGCAGGAAGATTGCGCAAAATGGCAGAAATCAGCAACCATACGAAATGGACGCATAAAAATGTCTACGTCACTGCAAAGGGTAGGACAGGAATGAAAGATAGATAGACGGCCGGAAGTGCTGACAAATAAATAAGAAGGTAGGTACGTAGGTACCATCCAATCTATTCATCTGTCTGTCCGTCTGTCCATCTGTTTATAGTTTCGAATGGCTGATATAAGTCGTGGACACAAGTTATTATATTGTGGCCACAATATAAATAAAGTGTTGCGGATGTCACCTCTGTACCACCGTAAACAGTAGCAGTCTTCGCGCACATTTGTATCGATATTTGATATGCTGTTGAGTTATAATGTTCACAAAGTTATCCACTGAACAGCATATCAAATGAATAAAGTTTTGAGCAACTAGAACCTTTCATAGTATCAAAGTAAATAAAACGTCTATTGAATAACAAAAATAGATATAAATTAAGTTTAAATGTTATACTGCATAGATAAAAGCTAACTTTCCTCTGATTTACATCACATCTTTAAAGTATGACTGACGGAGAAGAGTTTTCTTTATATTTTTCAGACTTCGTGGTTGCTTAATTATAATAAACACTGCATGAATGTCACTAAATCAACGTTAGGCCATACCAAATTGATTAATAGTTCTTCGGAAAATTTTCAAAAAAAATTGGAGCGGGCGAGCGAAATTTTTATTTTATTTTTTTTTTTCTCAATTTTGATTTTTTCAGAGGCGGGTAGATTTTACATGGAGCGAGCGGGATTTTTTATTTTTTTTCCCAGCTTGGACCCTTGAGGAGGCGGTTATGATTATACATGAAGTTAACATTTCTTTAGAAATAACACAGAAATCAAACATTTACAGTGTGGGTAACACAGTATATAGCTTTTCTATTATGTTTTAAAGACTGTGTTGAATTTATTTAGCACAGACACTCCAGATTTAAAACAAATGATGAACAACACCATAATTCCTGACTGTTTGAGTTTTGGTCATCAGTAACATGTATTACGGACGCATGAAATCCAATCAATATCACTTTGACGCATTAAAACAGCGATAAAACCTGCTTTGCCGTTATTATTCCGGACCGCGTAATCGGGGAAAAAAAAATCGGGCGGGTGATTTTTTTTTTTTTTTTTTTTCTCGGGAATGAAATTATTGATGCGGTAGTTCCGACGAACGACATATCAATTTGGTATGGCCTTATGTTTACATTTACTAAAATTTAAAGAACAGTATTTAGTTTCAAAAAACAGCGACACACAGCTAGATATAGGACAATTAGTAATATTTTTTCGCGTTTCAACTTTGAATAGGCAATGCGTTAATTTGTTCAACCGATATACATTCTTTATTTTAGCCTAATACGAAAAACAATAAATGTATTAGATGTAGCTAAGAACCAATGAATAAAATTTTAATATTTTTTCCGACATCTAGCGCATCAATTCATATTTGAATCACTGTTGTGATGCTGTAAGTCTGAAGACTGCTATATAGTGTCCTTTGGTTTCTGCAACGATTATTCTACATTGTTGTCTATCAAAGCACAACGAGTGTGGCATATATAAAACATCTGACTGACCAACAACTGTTCCAAGAACTTGTTTACCGCTATAATCCAACTGATGCACATATCCTTTAGTGTCTAATACAAGTACAGTACCATCACCAACAACACATACATCTGCTGTCTCATTCCATATGTCTGAATTCAAGGTGAACAAATGGTTTCCTTTGTTATCTATTGTTATAATACCTTTTCTATCATTTGTAATATAAATTCGTTCACCGTCATCACTAACTGCAATATGGCAGGCAAACGAGTTAGTATCTTGTATGTTGTAAAGGGTATGTTTTCCTTGACAGTCTCTGTTATAGGTATATATTGTGTTACCATCTCTTACATAGAGTGTATCACCATAATAAGCCAGAGCGTAACATCTGTGGTCAAGCTGTATATCATGCTCAAGCTTTATCTTACTACATACTTTCACATACTGAATTCTTCCACTCTGATAGCAGACAACAGCTCTATCGTTACCTATATAACACACGTCAGACCAATGAAAGCGATCATAGGGAATATCACAGTGACAGACAACATTGTACGAACTGTCCAGTTTCTTCAGCTTGTTGTTACAGTCATCAACAAGGAGAATGTTACCATCAGGAAGCATACGGATACTGCTTATATCACAATCACTTCCATCATTGTCGTCTCTGTTCCTGACGCGATTCTTTATCCGTACATTATACCTTCTTATCATAGTATTACGCTTTACGACAAGAGTTTGATTCTGTTTCCTGTAAGATCTTTCTGATACAACTTGCTTTATTCCAACACATGATCTGGAAGTATTATAACAATGAGGTTAGGAAAATAAATGTTTAATAAAAGCAGTAGTCCTGCACATTGTAGTATACATATACACATTCAACTGAATTAATAACGACATTTAAAAATTATCTAAAACCTTAATGCATGTACATATGTGTAACTTCTATTCTATACATAAACCGTCCGCTTCATTATGAAAGCGTATAATTATATGTACCTGTGCCCCACATATGTAATACATATACTGTTCGATCAAAACCATTAGCTTTTTTATTTGAAGATGAACTATTCTTTGATTTAATCATTCTTATTTCCTACAAGTGTATGTCTTCTTTTCCATGAACATGTTTGTACGTTTAGTTTAGATATCATGAAAACAGAGCCTATCTAATTTTAAGAGAAGTTTACGAATTCTCATTATAGATTATCAAATTATTAAAAACTATACCAAGGAATATCAAATGAGGCAATATTCAATATTTGTGCATTTCTATTGGAATAAACATAAGTAAGTATAATGATATATAATTTATAATTCGTTTAACACTTTACACCCGATGGTAAACAATACTTTTCAAATAAAGTATATCGTTACTTTGAGCTGTAACTTTAACTGTGTAATTGCTGTTTTAAGCGATAAGCTGCGTCATTTGTGTTCAATAGTATTCATTACTATTGCATCACAGTTTGGTTTTTATCCTTTATTCAGTTGTTTTGAAACAAGTAAACAATGAAGCAAAACATTCAAAGTTATAAATGTGATGTATACAATGTTATACAAATACAGGTTTAAGTTATGATGCAAAGTTGTTTTAATACATTCTAGAGTATATGGGATGCTAGTTTACATTGAAAATAGCTTTACAAAGCTAAAAATTCATACTTGAACAATTTGCAGATATTGAATTGCTTAGTTCTGTTTTCACTTAAAAAGTATGCGTTGTAAATACAAAAACCCAAAAGCGCAAGCATCGTGTAAGGATTAAAGTATATGGGTAAGCAAGTTTGTATTCCAAGATAATTGTTTTCATGGACTTAAAATTTCTTTCGATACCTCTAAGTGTGCGTAATATCAAAATCCAAACGTCTTGAACCAAGGTACAAAATATATGATAGTAATCTTAAACGACATCGCAATACCCCATGCAATGAGGTGATTCAAACAATTTCTATCTAAAACGTATTTCTTTTCAAGGAAAAGGTTATTGAAAATTTTTAATTTTTAAATTGTTTATTTTTATGTTGTTTGATTTCATTGTCATGTAAGCAATTCAAAAACCTATAAAGGGGTAGCCATTTAATGACTTCTCCAAAACAAGTATTCCATTACCTTTGTATGAATGGTTTCGTATATGTCATATTAACCACGTTTTTATTGATTTGTTTATTTGTTGAATCGTGGATTTCCGTGTTATAATATGCACAGCTCGAAGTTTGTTTTATTCGTTAGACCTGAATGCACGTCCTGGAGTGCGTGAATCCAAGTTTTGGGAATTCATTTTTGAGAAGATTTATTTCAAGGATCCAATTTGTTTTAACATGTACTCTTCATAAAGTACTCCATTTCATCTACTACATCGTTTATAAATATTTTGTTCGATTTGATCTATTTCTTAAATGATAATGACTATTTTATACTTAATAAAATAAAAAAGGCGAAAACCACAGGTCGCCCAACACGACATAAACGAAAATGTTGCAGGCTCTGTTTGACTGAGCCTGTTCATAGGCGGTAGTTGAAGTGCAAGCTACCGTCCACGCCCTCTAACCCCGGGTTGATTAATCTTTTTCCCCAAATAACTTCTCTTCTTATTTTCAAAACTTGGATGTTTCTTACTCGTTCTATTTTTATTAAAATCAACATGTTAGAAATATTTTTGTAGTAGTCGGGTAAAATGTTGAGTCTATACTTTTAATGCTATCGATATTCATTTGAAGGACTGGAAAATAAGGCCCAAATTTGCTGAAAAAGTATTTAGGGATTTCTTTCCAGTTGGCATTACTGTCTTCTGTAAATGCTTTGACCCATTTTGTTTTCATACATACTATATATGACTCTAGATCTACCATGTCAATTCCACCTTCGATTTTATTACCAATTAGTTTTGTTGTTTTATTATTTTTCGTTTTGGTTATTCCATAAAATTCCATATATCATTGTATTAATTTTCTGTACAACACTTTTAGGTACTACTAAAGAATGTAAAGCGTAAGAAAATTTGGATATTACTACGGTGGTATGTTGAGAACATGCACTTATTTTTTTAGATTAAATTATCTCGTTCGTACGACATCTTATCTCGAGCGCACGACATCTTATCTCGAGCGCTCGACATCTTATCTCTGCGCTCGACATCTTGTCTCGTGCGCTCGACATCTTTAGCGATCAACATATTATCTCGTGCGCACGACATCTTAACTCGAGCGATCGACAGCTTATCTATTATTCTTGAACATATTCATGACTATTTGTTCAGATCCGATGCAGTAGGTAATATTTTCAGTAAATAGAAAGTCTCAGCTACAAACTCGGGTTTTAGTAGTGGACCTTTAATTTCACGCTTGCCCTCAACACATCAGTACGACCACACAAAAGTGTTTACAAATTAATGACAAACTTTGCAATTTTCTTTAACAAAGCATCTTGCTAAGAGAATATGAATATTATCGATTACTCTAGAGGTCACATTTTTCATGGGATCTTTATGAAAATTGGTCAGAATGTTCACCTTGATGATATCTAGGTCAAGTTCCAAACTGGTTTACGTGCGGTCAAAAACTAGGTCAGTAGGTCTAAAAATAGAAAAACCTTGTGACCTCTCTTGAGGCCATTTTTTTCAAAAGATCTTCATGAAAATTGGTGAGAATGTTCATCTTGATGATATCTAAGTCAAGTTCGAAACTGGGTCAACTGCGGTCAAAAACTAGGTCAGTAGGTCAAATAATAGAAAATCCTTGTGACCTCTCTAGAGGTCATATTTTTCATGGGATCTGCATGAAAATTGGTCAGAATGTTCATCTTGATGATGTCTAGGTCAAGTTCGAAACTGGATTACGTCTGGTCCAAAACTAGGTCAGTAGGTCAAATAATAGAAAAACCTTGTGACCTCTGTAGAGGCCGTATTTTCATGGGATCTGCATGACAATTGATCAGAATGTTCATTTTGATGATATCTAGGCCGAGTTTGAGACTGGGTCAACTGCGGTGAAAAACTAGGTCAGTAGGTCAAATAATAGAAAAAACCTTTTGACCACTCTAGAGGCCATATTTTTCTTGGAATCTGTATGAAAGTTGGTCTGAGTATTCATCTTGATGATATCTAGATCAAGTTCGAAACCGGGTCAACTGCGGTCAAAAACTAGGTCACTAGGTCTAAACATAGAAAAACCTTTTGACATCTCTAGAGAGAAGTTTTTCAATGGATCTTCATAAAAATTGGTCAGAATTTTTATCTTGATGATATCTAGGTCAGGTTCAGAACTAGGTCACATGAGCTCAAAACTAGGTCACTATGTCAAATAATAGAAAAAACGACGTCACACTCAGTTCATGTGTGGACAGGTGAGCGATTCAGGACCATCATGGTCCTCTTGTTATCAAATGTCGTCCTGTGCCAGAAGAAGCGAATTATGAATGACAACAGTACAGACAGCCCATATGAAAAAAAAACTGTAAACAAAACACTATAACCAAGCTAATTATGTACTGCATGTTAGGGGCCATGGTATACAATCAAAACATTATCTTGCAATTTTGCTAATGCAATACTTATATGTTTTAATTATCAATTAATAACATAACAAAGCATAATTACTCTGTACTCAATTAGCAGATGAAAGGGGCGTAAATATGTAAAATTGTTGTATTTATGGAAATGAAATACTAATTCTAGATAATTAAATAAAATATTTATAAAGCATAGAAATGAAATATTGATGCTGTAGTACTCTAAAAAAGGACATAATGGCATTCTAAAATATTAGTTCAACCAGAATATGCTATAATTCTAGCATGAATATTTTGGGAAAAGACACATCTTTGTAAAATATCAGAATGTTTGTCTCTATGAAACGTAGTTGAATTCAAAACTAAGTTATAAGAGTTCTTAAACTGGGTCATTAGGTCTGTCTATAAAATCTTGAAAACAAAAACTTGTTAATACTCTAAGAGGCCACAATGTCCGCGCTTGATCTTCAGAATGCTTAGTCACAATATTTGCCCATATGGAATCTATATCAAGCTCAAAATGTGGTAACATGAATTCTAATATGCTTCTCTCTATTAAAACACGATTACGATTGAATGACGTCACGTTAACGTGCGGTGACGTGAACGTTTTTGTTGCAACCAAAAAAGAGCGCCACTATATTTTATCTACTGTTTTAGACTTAGGGCATATTAGAATCGAAATAATTTATAGCAAAACCGTGCTTTACCACTATTTATACACTCGGGTGGTAATACGTCGTGAAATTATTACGCCTGACATATAATTAACCGTCCACACACTCGAAACATCACATTTTCTTTTTAATCGCATCATAAATCATTTAAAGTGTCTTTGTCTGTATAAAACATTGAACAAGCTCAAAATTCGTTTACTTGCTAATCTAAGTCACTAAGGTAAATCACAGAAAGAAACAATTTGTTGATATTCTATAGGCCATGTGTTCTACTTAATATTTATTAAACGTTGTCAGAATTATGTTTCTATGAGAACAAGGTCATGTTTTAAATTGGACTTTCTTGGTAAAATTCTAGGCCACTAGGTCAAAGCATAGAAAGACCATGTTAATACTCAAAAGGCCATATTTTCTACCTGCTCTTCCTGAGATTTGGTCAGAATGTGTCTCTGTATAAAATCAAGGATAAATTTGTAAATGGATCTTAATATTAAAGTTAAATCATGGTGAGAATGTACGTCTATATGAAATCTGGTTTTATAATTTCACAGAAACGTCCCTTTGTTTACCTTTACCAAGTTTGTTCAAATTATTCCAGTTTGTTGAAAACATGGCCACCAGAGGTGGTAGACACTATTTTGATATTTGTGTATAGTACTTTCTACAGACATAAAGTGAAAGCTTTAAATATCCCTTGTCAGAAAATGCAGTCCCAATATAAAAATAATTTTACATATATTTTCCATTTGCGACCTTCTACTAAAAATGTTCAAGAAATTTGTGAAACTCAGGTCAACGACCTAGGGCCATCTGGCAATTTCTCGTTTCCAGGCTCCAGGTCAAAATGTATAATTGCTCCTGTTTTCAAACTTTACAAGTTGACATAAGCGTCAGTTGAGGAGGATCTCAACTGACTTTGGATCAACTGGTCAAAGGCGATGTCACAATGACCAGAATACTGAAAATTGCTTCTGGACTATTAAGTAATAAAGTATGACAGCTACAGCTTTCATACAGTTCCAATGACTAAATAGTAAGTACCACTCGAAGGAGGTCGTTATTGAATTCGGTTTCCATAGTTCAAAGTCAAGTTATAGGGACTTGATAAGACTTAGATATTATACCCATACCCGGCATTAAATGTTATATATGAGGAACCAATGCCATTTTCAAAACTGTATTTTTTTTATAATTTAGACTTTAAATTTAATATATTAAAAACGATAATCAAACAGGTGCGATCAAAACATGAACAACGATATAAAAACGTAATAAAATAACTGATCTATAAAAATTATAGGCTAGAACAGAATAGAACAAAATATATCCTACATTTGAACAGACATAGTTAATCAGTATGCTGCCTGTGAAAAGCATCGCAGAATGCAAACCGTCCCGAATGATTGGGTCAGTCCCCGACTAAACGGTCCGTAGAACAATTAGGATATACCTCAGAAACATAGTTAGTGTTAGAAACATAAATGTAGTTTCTAATATTTGTTGTATCTGACGCTATTTGTTTGATGTCTGTTTGGCGTCTTCAGCCACGTTATAATTTGCGGCATTCGTTGAGGTCAACGTCATAGTTGTTTATACTTCCGTTTCCGCCCAGATTTTGAAGCGTTAACTGAACTGAACGTTAACTGTGGACATAAATTATTCTGATGAGACTTGATGAGTAAGAGACCAAAGTCGGAAACTAAATACTGTTAATTTATCCAAAGCGTAATTATTGAACACGAAGTTATGATATTGAATTTGTTAAATAACATAGAATGAATATATATAGACTTTAAGTTTACTTTTCTGCATGATTGGATAATGCAAACTTTGTTGATGAGGAATATGTTTAAAAATACATCTGTTGTTTATATGAGTATGACATTGTGTAAATTTGGTGAGCGTTGTATGAATGTTGTTTGTATTTTGTATTTGCAGAGAATCGTTATAACTAGAAAATAAAAAGAGTAAAGGCGCATCTCTCGTTCAGTCACTGAGTTGATCCAAGTCCCAGAACAATTCTCGAATTCTCGAATAGTCGAATAATCGAATGCTCGAATCCAGCGGTTGATGTAGATCCACTGAAGAAACAGTGACGATACCATTGCATACAAGATGACAGACTCTGAAAATAAAACCTTTCAAGGATTTGAGCGGACGAGGTCAGCACAATGTGCGCAGCTGACGTAGCTGTACAAGGAGTTGGAGCAATACATGATTTTTCATGATAATGATGATCTTGTTGAAAATTTGTATGTGAAACTGTGCGACAAATTCAACGCTTTCAAGAACATACATTTAGAGTGTCTAGACTTATGTGACGAACCCAACGATTGTGAAAATCTGGAACAATCCTATGAGTGTTATCATAATAATTTCACAGAGTTTCAGGAATGATATGAACAATGGAAGTCACCGAACCCATGTAATGAAAATGACGAAATTTGTAGCAAAGCGTCATCAACGTGTAAAACGAGACTTGCGAGTTCCAAAGCTAAACGTTTGATTGCTGAACAGAAGTTAAATTCTCTCATTGAAAAAAAAACACGACCTTGAGCGGGCACGCAGAGAAATAGAAATTCAACAGTAAGAACTTGAATATCAGTGTGAATTAGAGCAAGCGCGTATTGAAGAGTCGGTAAGGCATTGGAGGAAGAAACTGGTGAGCACGTGCAGTATTCGTCATATGTGAAGCAGACGACAGTAAATGATTTCACTTCCGGTCACGATCAGTCTGATAAAAACAACACGAGAAGTACACATGACGACTGTGTAATCACAAACACACCTAACAACCCTCATTTGATAACGGAGCAATGTAAGAATAGATCAATGAATCAGAACGCGCATTCATCTGAGAATGCTGATACTAACGTTTTGAGAAATACAGACACTAGCATAGAATCAGCCTTTCAGTTGCTGGCAAATACGTTACAAGAAGGATTCAACTTACTACAGCCGGAGCTCCTGAGATTCAGCGGTTCAACATTGGAATACTGTAAATTTGTGAATAACTTTGAAACAAACATTGAATGTAGAGTTCGTGACGACAGATTACGACTTAGTTACTTGATACAATACTGCGACGGAGAAGCAAAGTGCTATTATAGAAGACTGTGTACTACTGAGTCCTAGTGAAGGTTATAAACGAGCAAGAGACATTTTGTACTCACGGTACGGTTGGCCACATAAAATTGCTAGAACGTATGTAGATAATCTTGTTAATGGTCATTCCTTAAAGGCGTCTGACACTAATGGTCTTTCAGATTTAGCACTTGAAATGAGAAATTGTGAAATTACTTTGTCTCAGTTAGGATTTAACTCAGACATGGATAACACAGACAACTTACGTCGCATTGTGAGACGTTTACCTATGCACGTCCGCGGTAAATGGTAGATAATGCACACTCAATTACTGAATCTGGTAGGGAACCGGGCTTTTCAGGTCTTGTGAAATTCGTAGAAGAAAAGGCTCAAATCGCCACTTCCCTATATGGCCTTGACCTTGCAAATGAGAAGAGTCATGGTAAGATTGTTGAAGATCGAACCTTTAAGTCAAAGCTTAGTTCTGCACCTCGTAGAGAAATAATGCTGTCAATTTTTCTACAAATAGTTCGGTAAACATTCCTATGTATAAGCCGTGTGGTAAGTGCTATTGTTGTTCAGGTAATTGTAAAGATTTGGCTTCATGTACAAAATTTACAGCCATGAATTTAAATGACAGGGAACAGTTTGTAAAAAAGAACAGACTTTGTTACAATTATTTAAAGGGCAAACATTTTTCTAAAGTTTGTAGAAAACCCGCTGGGTGTAATGTGACAGAACGTAAATCTAAACATCACTTTCTTTTACATAGTTGGGTAGATAGTAAATCTGATCACACAGATCAACAATCCGTCGTAAATTGCGCAACTAAAAGCGGATCTTATGTGAAGAACTGTTAAGGTAAAATACCTGCACTTGTTAGAGGTGAAAGTGTGGAAGTACTGCAAGACTTATGCTCTGCTTGGCGAGGGAGCTGACCAAACATTATGTGATGAACGCTTGTTGAAAACACTGAACCTACCGTGCAAACCTGTTACGTTCAAGATGTCTACAGCAATCTCTTCCGGTATTATCGTCGAAGGACAGGAAGTTGAGCTGCACGTGCAACCGGCGTCGGGTGGTAACGACGTTACGTTGAGAAAAGTTTGGTCAGTAAAATCTCTTCCAGTATCAACTAGATCTGCTGCGAGAAACGCTGACTTCAGAGATCTACCATATTTATCTAAGATGGGAATCTCTGAAATCGACTCTAGCTCGGTGATGCTTCTTATTGGAACAGATGCACCACAGACACATATACCCTTAGAAGTGCGTTCAGGCCGCCATGATCAACCGTAGATGGTGGTGTTTTTCAGAACAGATTATTTTTCTGATATGTAACATAGCGTGTCAATAGTTTTCTATTTTTGATAAGAAGACATGTCATATTAGATGACCATATATGGTTTTCATATCAGAGAAATGCTCTAAAGTACTAAAAATGATATTTGACTTTATCGACGGCGACGCCGACACCGACGCCAGGGCGAGTGCAATATAGCTCTACATCTTCTTCGAAAAGTCGAGCTAATAAATAAACAGAACTAAATAATAGATTTTGCATTCATTATATAGTTTCAACGGGTGATAGCATTGTGATTCAGTCACATAGAAAAGCAGAAGTACAAGATTCGTGTCAAATCTCCGTAATGGTTATTTTTAGCCCATAAGTTTATTCAAAGAGCTATAAAAATAAAATGTATAGTTCTTTGGTTTATTTTAGCACACAATGCTGTATTATTGCGCTTATTAATAAATGTTGTCGATATTAAGCGCATTGTTTTCATCTGATACACACTTTATTAGATAGGTCTCGGCCAGGTTAAGTAGAATAGTGTAATTAGCAAAAAGATTGTTAAGTCAAGGAGGTAGAACTACTTTTACGCACTATTTTGTTAAGTTTTTTTGCATTAAATGACTTGATTTTTGAAAGTAAGTGCCTAAAATAGCAGGCTTTAAGAGCGGTGCCTACGATAGCAGGCGTTTGAAAAGTGCCTACGATAGCAGGCTTTTGGGAAGTGCCTACGTTAGCTGGCTTTAAAGAAGTTCCTAAGGTTTTAGAAAGTGCCTATGTTAGCAGGATTTTTGAAGGTGCCTAGAATAGCAGACTTCTCGGAAGTGCTTACAACAGCAGGCTTCTGAGTGTAAAAAGTGCATAAAGAAATATTATTATCATAGCATGTATTAAACATGAACAATAAACATGATACGGATTAAACAGTGATACTTATTCTATATATGTACATACATTTATTTACATAACCTTGTATATCGCTGCATTTTAACTCTGGTGCCTAGTTGAAAAAGGTACTAAGTATCAAAAAGCAATTAACTACACCAACTTTTTTGCGGTCTAATAGATTGTAGCCATTCGAAATAGGTCAAATTATAGTTGCGAAGTTTTCAGATACTAAAATGTTTGTCGCAACGATTCAGGCTCTATGCTTGATGTTAATTAAATTTTATTACTGGACTTTTGACTCCCATGTACCAGTATATTACAGACATTACTGAGACACTGACGTGGCATTTTGTGAAGGTCTTCGTATTGCTCTTGGTGCCTTCCGAACATCGCAAGTTGAAAGTTTATATGCTGAAGCAAACGAACCCTCTCTTTACACACGCAGAGAAAAACTTTCGTTGCAAAATGCTTTAACAGCGGCTGTCAAATCCGGTCCTGCTCATGAATTTTTTTAAACCAAAGTACTCCGATTCGTATGAGGAAAAACCAAAACAAATCAAACCGTTTGGATTTCGCATAAAAATATTCTATGAATGAAACGGATTTTGAATTCGATGATATTGAAAAAAAATTCATTTCCAGATACGCCACCATGGACCTTTCATGCCCCTACAGTTTTTTTCGATTTTAAAACTGCCTTAAGGTAGTTCTGCACTTTTTGATCGAATTTTTTTCTACAATGTAGAATTTGATTAAACTCTGATTTTTCAAAACTTCAGAATATACCTAGAAAATTAAGCAAATAAAAAAGATAGGGTCGTGTGCTTGATTTTTTGCTAGACTGATTTGAAAAAATTGGACCTCAGGCAAATTTTTCATAATGGAAGTCTATGGGAAAATCATAACTTTCATAACATTTTCGCGAATAGAAATTTTTCTACAATGTAGAATTTAAAGAAACTTCCCACAGTTGTAAATAAACATATGGCCTATAATGTGGTGAAATAAAATAAATAGGTCCGTGTGCTTAATTTTGAGATATTTGACCTTGATTAAAGTGAACCGCACATTTCACGCTAATTTTAAGACATTATTTTGAATTTTTAACGTGTCAGGTGTTTTAACAATATATTTTAACTTTAGAAAGACAGTAACAGTGTCATTGTAATAATTTTACTCATAGGTTTCTATTAATTCATAAAATTATTTTCATTTCCGTACGCCGAATCCAGGCTTTATTCCACGTTTTCCGGATAAATGACGTTACGCCATCACCTACGGTTAATCAAACGTGCAGAACTACCTTAAGAAAGTCTGAAAGAAACCCTGAAATATTCAAGTCCAAATATCATGAAGTCAATAAAATTATTATTATTATACCAGATTTATATAGCGCCCTTTTCATGATCAATTTCACGTTCAAAGGCGCTTTACATAGTTTAAGTGCAGCCACATATGCAGGGCGCATAATTCATCCTCTACTAGTACAGACACAGAGCGATCTGACCAGAGGGACAGAGTGAGACAAAGCCCCCACGACAGAGAGATCAGAAATCAGATACAGGCTTGTCCGGCTAACTTAGCCTAGCTCGTTGCGAATAGACAGCCTGGCTCTTTAACGTGCCCAGTGTATAGCACTGATTAACGCAAGGATTGCCTGGGTTCCTGACCAGTACACCTCTAGTTGGGTGGGAAACACTGAAAAGCGTTTCTGAAAATTCCCGAGTAGCTGCCGGGGATCGAACCCCCGACGTCAGGATTGGAAGGCCAGTGTGCAAACCACTGAGCCATCCGTCCACCTTAAAATCTGTAAAGAATCCGTTGGAAGCAAAGAATGCAACCAAGAAGAATAATATCAGGCTCGGTTTGATTGAGTCTGTTCATGAGAGTTAATGAAATGTGCAACACCTCTCACGCCCCCCTAGCACCGGCTTAAGCGGAACTCTATTACACATATGTTGAATGGACTCCATGATCCCAAATCAACTCAAGTCATCTTACAAGGACTATTTTGCAATTTACACAGACGGTTCAAAAGATGAATCAAAGGTTTGCTGTGCTGCTGTCAGCCTTCTTCATTAATCAAAATTACGTTTGCCAAATAATGCAACAATATTTTCAGCCTAGAGTAGGTTTGTATGTTGCACAGTAAGAAAATCATCAAGAAGATTAAAGAAAATGTCAATGTTTTAATTATTGTTTGCAATCTAACATATAGCTACTCGTTTATATGTGCAGTCGCGGACAACCTCGTCTGATGCAGCCTTTCTCGATTTTATAATTGTTACAAATTTACCTGTTCCGTCAGACACAATCAAAGAGGAAAGCGTAGCGTCCAACTGTAAAAGGGCTGAACACCAAACATGCGGTGTGTCTCAAAACAGTTGGGTCACAACCTCTTTTCATAAAACGTTTAGTGACTTTATTAAATAAAATTGGAAAATTGCAATGACCCAAAATCTTACAACGCTTGTAAACCACATCCCCTCAAAAAAGCGTGTTTTCATATATACTTCTCGCAGAAGTGTCTTTAAATTGCTATTGTATTTCAAATATTACAGTTTGTAAAGGTATCTTCTTACAATTAAGCGAATTCAGAACTGGACAGATTCGGTCGCCGATAGTGAATAAAAAATTATAATCTTTTCCGACTCGTTTTCTGTTTTAAAGTCAATTCATAACTGAAATATGGAAAATCCATTCATTCAAAATATTATTCTCAGGGTTCATGAACTATCTTAAAAAAGTCTATCATATTTTGTTGGATTCCGGCCATGCTGGTATTCATGGAAACGAGGATGCTGAAATTGCAGCAAAGAAATCCCTTTCATTATCACAATCTAATTTGATATTACCACATGCCGATTTTAGGCCGAATATGAACAAATACATTTTATGTAAATGGCAATTGTCATTGAACAATGCTTCATTCAATAAACTTCATGTTATCAAACCTACTCTAGGGGAATGGCACCAAGGGAACAGATCTGTTCGCAGGGAGAAAGTTGTTCTTTTTGCTGTCGAATAGGTCATACCCGGTTTACTCATTCTTACCTTTAAAAAAAAGAAGATCAACCCGAATGTGTACCATGTCAAACACCGCTAACTATTAAACATATTTTAATCGACTGTGTGGACTTTGCTACACAACGCAGTACATATTATCACGTTCAGTCTTTGAAAAGGTTATTTGAAAACGTTTCAGTCGGAAATATCTTATCGTTTTTAAAGCAGATATGAATTATATTAAAAAATCTAACAATTCATATTTTTATCAACATCTTGCAATATTGTTTTGTTTGCAGCTGATATTTTGACACATACGTATATAATGTATACATGGATGTTTTTAGATTTGCTTTACATTTTTACATAGATGTTTTTAGAAATGTTTTACATTATTCATGGTGTTCTTAACATTTTTACATGGATGTTTTTAGGCATGTTTTACATTTTTAAATCAATGTTTATGCATTACAGTTGGCGTTTGCGATATGACGGCGATATATGACCATTTTGTGTCGATTCGCCGTAAAACCCAACTCACTCACTCACTAAACTCCCCAGTGATGGTTTTGCCACTGACCGTTCCAAGTCGGTGCCCCACTATGTTCCTGTATTTGTTTGTTTTGCTTGTGTGTTTATTTTGTGTGTGTGTGATCGTGTGGGAGTGTTGTTCCTGAGTGCCTTTGGGGAGGCTGCTTTTTTGGAACGTGGCTTTCCCTGTTGGATATTTTCACATCTGAATTTGAGGCATTTGCGCAGAAATCTTGCAGAACCGACTGGCAGTGTATGCACTGCTTTGCTCGAGTTCCCCTGCGTATCATTTGAACGTTTTCAGTGTCTCTGATAGCCCAGTTGATAGGTATTCGATTTCTTACCGCTTCAGCAGCTTTACTTGCAAATGCCAGATGGTAGTCGTAGAATTTCTCAATAGAAGGCGTGAATGTGTCCGATATCGATTTCATACTTTAAGTTATCTAACTGAGATCTTCTGTGAGGCCATCTCCTACACATAATTCTTTTATACTCTCAAAATGCCACACTAAACTGTTCGATTGTGAGCCTTTTCTTCAGCCTGAAATCGTTCTTGAAAGCATCATTGTCAAGGTCGAATCCAGGGATAAGAAGAGCTGCCAGGTCAATGTCTCTGCCGCTTCTATCTGTTTTCTAAGAGACTCCGATTCAATGTCAAAATGCCCTAACTGGCCAGCAGGTATACCACTCTGTTGCTTGTTGTCGTAATTGTTCTATATCACTATTGACAAGCAGACGATAATTTTGTGATTCTATACCTTTGTAAACGACTTCCAATATCGGACTATCGTTCGCCGGTGTTCCAACCGGACTTCTCGATGTTTCTGTCAATCTTTTGACTGTTTCCGAGAATGAAGTCATTGTACTGTTGAGCTTTGACATACACAGGCCGATATCGACTTCGTTTTGACGATGTCCGGATTGGCGATCTCGAGCGTGTTTGGTTTTGTTCTGTTTTTCTCGAGTGACTTCTTCTCGGTTGCAGTTTTCTTTATACAGCGCTTTGAGTGCCGATTTGTTAAGGGACAAATGAAAATTGATCACTAGCTTAGTCAAATGTAACGTTTAAATCACTGAATCGCAGTTTGTACACAGCAAGAAAAGCTTACAGGATAAGAACTACACTGTCCGGAATTTGTTACATTGTCCGAATAATTTCCTTTGTAAGGTTTAAACGTTAATTTTATAATAACGATTTATTGAAACGAATAGCTTGTACGTAAACAAGAGCGCTGATGTAAATATCACGTGACTGCATAATAATGAGCTGCGGAAGCGGGCGCAACTTTTCTGATAAGGGAGCTATGTACGTCAAGTGACACGATGAAACCAGAAGCATACATGTGTGTATCAATAATGTTAACACGATATCGAAAGAAGAAAGATTTTAAATTTCGCATAAAATACGTTTATTACATAAACTTCAAATAGTGTATGTGATGAGTGTAAAAATATCTAAGGAATATTCTCTTGACTTAAAATTACGAAAGAAAAGATTAAATATTGGCCATCAAAACGTTCAAGGTCTTAACAATAATGAAAAATTCAATGAAATATGTCTGATGTTAAACTTACCCGAAAACAAGGTTGATGGTGAAAGTGAAATAGTTGTTTATGTAAAAAGTCATATTGATGTAAATCGTTGGAACGTTCGTGAAACAAATGAAACAGAATCAGTTGTACTTGAGATACGTTTGAAAAATTGAAAACCATTTTTTTGTTTGTCAAATATATCGCTATCCTTCCGAAAACGTTTAATGGAAAGACAATTTTGCATATTTTGTAGATCAATATGCAGAAGACAAAGAAATTATTATTCTAAATGATATAAACCGCAATTAACTAAATTAAAATATCAAAAATGAATGATGCGCTCATATAAATTCATCAGGATTAGAACTGTTAGTTCAAATCCCTACTAGGGTTACGGGCAATACAAGTACCCTTATTTACCATATATATACAAACACACCGCAAAATATAACATCAATAATAATACCTGAAATCGGAAATTGTGAGCGGTTCGAGCGGTGGTTTAATTTAAAGGCGCTCGCTACAGTTTTTCCGGACGGGTCGATATTTACCCCAACACCGTGCCAATTTCGTTGTGTTTCTAATCGATGTAGCTCATTGCAGAGTTGGAGCGGTCTACTGCGCATGCCCGGAAGTGATTATCTAATGTCGCGTACGGCAAATTATTGTATGTTCGCATGCATTTAATGTATAATATGTATAATATACTGACTAAAGGTTAGGGTAAGTATCACCATGGTTACAAAATACAGTCGATTACCGTTACCTCGATATTCAAGGGACTGTAAAAATTGCATCGACGTATCCGAAGTTCGACGTAACGATATTCTTAGTCTATATTGTCATTATCCAGTGCTTTTTTTCAGAGGGTTTGAAAGGGGAAAGAAATAATATAAAACGTAAATACGATTTTAATTTTATTTACAAATAAATATCTTAATTAAATACATACATACGACTTTTTAATTTTTCAAAATATACATTTAAACATTAGCATTTTTATTCCTTCCCTAAACAAGTCTGAATGCAGCGGTAACGTTCCTAGTTGAGTAGTCATTTTGACTGTGCTTCGATAACGAAACTTTGCCAGTTAAATACGCATATTGTTACTCAATACCAAAAGATTTCTACTCCGTCAAACAGAAAATATTTCATCCAAATTAGGTGTTATATTTGAAAACAGCTTTCATGGGAGGAACGGTCACGGAACGAGGCTGTAATGGCGTATTTTGAAAATCAACGTGGAACTTTATTTATAAATCGTGGTTTTGATAGTGTTTTGGACTATTGTTTGGATTTATAATAGTGACAATTTGAAGAGTAAACTTGCTGGAATTAACTATTTGGTGTATTTTTGCAAACGTTCAGCCTATTTTGGATAAATTGTCAAAAAAATGTCAACCGATAATGTGAGCGTTATTGGTAATGGCGGCCAAGGAGGTGTATTCAGTAGTGGCCAACATGATTCTCGAGCAGAGGAACAATGGAGTACTGTAAGATCACAAAGTAAGAAACGTAAATTTAGCAAAAACAGTGTATCTGAGCAAAATATGAATCTAGAAGAATTTAAAATGTTATCGATGGACGATACATTGATTGCTCTTTTCTCTAATATGTCATCAAATAATGAGTCCGTGCAAAACATGAACAATAAAATAGATCAATGTGTTAACCTAGTTTCTAGAGTACAAGAGGTAGAGATCCAGCTATCGGACCATGACATGAGATTGCTCTTGTTGGAGTACAAATCTATTGACTTAGAGGCGCGTAGCCGGCGTGGCAATCTCATTTTTGGGGGCATTTCGGAGTCGAAAGGTGAGAACTGTCTTGAGACAATTGCTAACTTTCTCTATGACCATCTTAGAATTAACTCCGAACCCTGCATGTCAAGAGCCCATAGAATGGGCAAATTCAAACAGGGATCTACGAGATCAATAATTGTGAATTTTATAGACTCAAAGGACACGGAATATATTATTTCTCGTGCTCATATGCTTAAAGGCAAGGACTATCACATAAACCGAGATTTCCCTCCTGAAATTGAAAGTGCTCGTCGTAAATTGTGGCCAAAATTCAAAGAAGTGAAGCGTGACTTTCCCGATAGTAAGGTAGCAATAGTGTACCCCGCCAAGTTAATTATCGATAGGCACCTGATTGCCGATATATTCCCTCATTGGAACCGGATTATGCAGCGTGACCGCTTGACAATAGGCAAACCGCAATACTCGTCATATGATCCATACGCTGCACGTGCCGCCCGTGCTTTGCAGAACTCCCGCCCTGGGAATGACACTGTTATCAACACTGGAAGTATTCCTCCGCGGAGTGAAACAAGTAGTGCAGGAATCACTCCGCCTGACAACGAGTCGAGCGAATCGCAGGGATGTACCCGTGGAAATACATCGAGGTCACCACGACGTGGGAGACGGGAATCTCGCTCACCCTAAAGCCGAATTATCAGGGGTAAACCACCGGAAAGGTCGAACACAAACGTTATCAACGACGGATCGTTATTCAATCGTCCTTTGGCTGGAAATTCGAAATCGAACTGTGAACAAAAAACCTCTACATAGGCCAACCGGGGGTTAGACAGTGAAAATGTGTGTAACAACTCTAAAATTTGGCAGTTTAAACGTAAATGACCTTAAAAGGAAATTAAACTATCCCGCCTTTATTGAATATGTGAATAGTTTTGATATGTTTTGTGTTTCTGAAACTCATAATGACTCCACAGATAATGTTGATATTTAAAAATTTTGTGTTTTTTGCCAAACATCGTAGTCAAAAATATTTCAGGAAAAGTGGTGGTATTGGTGTGTACGTTAGAAAAGACATTGTGTCTTATGTTAAGGTTTTAGAAAATGCCTCTGTATATATACTTTGGCTAAGCTTTGACAAAAGTTTGACCAATCTGTCTGATGATTTAGTACTTGGTGCAATTTATTTGCCGCCTGAAAATAGTAGATTTTTAATGCCGAAGACTTAAATGTTTTTGAAAATGAAATCACAGCCTTTTGTAGCCGGTATAAGTTTGTCCAGTTGGCAGGTGGTACAAATTCAAGAGTAGCTAAACTAAAAGATTTTGTGCAAGCTGATAACTTCCTCTGTGACTATTTTGATATTGAAGAAGAGTCACAAGAGTTCTTAAATAAATTTTTAATTCTTGAACGGTTGTCTGTTCCGCTAGAACGTAATTCCTGTGACCTCAGAACAAATACACATGGTTATAGGCTAATAGAAATATGTCGTAATAATAACCTCTTTTTCTTAAATGGGCACGTTTTCAAAGATAGAGATCACGGTTCTTTTACCTTTAAAAATCGATCGGTCATCGATTTTGTCATGTCTACTGCAGATTGTTTTGAGTACTTTACAGATTTTGAAATTCAGGAAACGGACAGCCTTTTTTCTGATGGTCATTGTGCCCTCTCGTGGGAGATGAAATGCTCACGCTATGCTAAATCGGATGTAAACAGTAACGTTCAGAATGTCCAAACACCCAAACCAAGTTGGGATAGTACATTAAAAGAAACATTTATTGAAAATATCGATTTAGATCAGCTATCTTTATTAAACGATCATCTCGATTCTGACCTAATCAATGAGCAAACTATTGAAAAATTCACTGATGATTTGAAGAATTTATTCCACGGTTCGTCGATTAAAACATTTCCGCAGAAAAATAGTAACTTGTCACGGAAACCTTGTGATGCACCTAGTTCAAAAAGTATTTAATATAAATGATTGCAAACTTGCATAAGTCTTTATCATGATATAAACTTGCACACCTCTTATTTTTTGGCTGGCTCCATCCACTATTTTTAAAGTTATGGCCCCTGCAATAGTAAAAAAAAATGTGCATTTTCACATTATTATGTGTCTAGCTCAAAAAGTATTTGATGTAAATTTATGAAACCTTGCTTGGATCTTTATCATGATGTGTCCTTGCACACTTGGCATTCTTCCTGAGAATCTTAGCATTTATTACAAAGTTATGGCTCTTGAAATAGCCAAAAAAGTGTTTTTTTGTTTGTGATGCTCATACAATGGATTTTTATATTAAAAGAGAAAGATTTTCTAATGCGAGCAAATTACGAAACTTAAGCGAAAATAGCCCTAAAAATTATTGGAAATTTCTGAATAATTTAAAACCGAAATCAAAACAAAGTCAGTCTCCAAGTATTGATGACTTTTACAAACATTTTAAAGAAATAAACTCAAACGTTTCGATGGACGGAGCCGTAAATCCTGATGATATTTTACATATTCCTGAAGAATCAAATTTGCTGTTGAACTCGAGAGTAACTGAAGAAGAATTTTCGAAATTTATCAAAAATCAGAAAAATTGTAAAGTATCTAGTCCAGTAGATAACATTGTTAACGAATACATGAAATCTTCTAAGGACTTACTTATTCCTACATACACCAAACTATTTAACCACGTTTTTGACTCTGGAATTATTCCAGACTCTTGGTTAGAAGGTATCATTATTCCTATCTTTAAAAATAAAGGCGACCCAAAACTTCCAAGTAATTACAGATCTATAACAATACTGAGTTGCCTGGGAAAACTTTTTACTTCTGTTCTAAACCAAAGATTGACTAGTTACCCCGAAAAAAATAATATTCTGAATGAAAACCAAGCGGGCTTCCGAAAAGGATACTCCACGTCTGACCATTTATTTACCCTACAATCAATAGAAATTTTAAGAAAGAAAAAGCAAAAGCTCTTCTGCGCCTTCGTAGATTTTTCTCAGGCTTTCGACAAAGTCTGGAGGGTCGGTTTGTGTAAAACATTACTTGGAAATTTTATAAATGGAAAATTTTTCAAAGTTATACATAATATGTACTCCAATATCAAGTCTTGTATATCACATAATGGCGTTTCTTCAGCTTTTCTCATCTCAGAAATCGGTGTTCGTCAAGGGGAGAATTTATCCCCTGCTCCCTTTTCCATCTATTTAAACGATCTGCAGACTTACTTGGAAGATAACGGTACTGTGGGAGTGGAACTACATGACTCTCCTGATTTTTCACTTTGTCTTAAGCTGCTAATTCTACTCTACGCGGACGATACCGTCCTTCTTGCTAGTACTTCAACAGATTTACAAAATTGCCTCGACTCATTTAATATGTATTGCAATACTTGGCGCTTAAATGTTAATATAGCCAAAACGAAAATTGTCATCTTCGGTGCTCGTCAACTTCGAAATTTTAATTTAAAGCTAGGAGATACAGAAATCGAAATTACAGACAAATATCACTACTTGGGTCTAACTTTTTCTAGCAGCGGATCTTTTCTCAAAGCTAGAAAGCATGTTGTCGAACAGTCTAAGAAAGCGATGTTCATGCTGCTATATAAATCCAATAACACAGTGCTACCTATTTAAACCTATGGCTCAGAAATATTCGGATTTGAAAGCCTTGAAATCCTAGAAAAAGTTCATTATGTTTTTCTACGTAAAATTACCAAAGCGCGGATTTCAACGCCTTTGTATATGCTTTTCGGTGAGCTAGGTCGATACCCAATCTCTACTGTCGTAAAAACGAGAATGATCTCATTCTGGAACAGACTGATAACGGGCAAATCATCAAAATTATCTACGCAGCTACATGTATATTATTATATGTTAAGTCAACCAAATGTAGAATACAAAAGGTTAAAACATGTCAAACAAATCCTAAATTCTGTTGGTAGACCGGATATATGGTTGAATCAGAACTTGATAACCAGTAAATGTATACATAAATTAGTCAAACAAACACTTGTAGACCAATATAAACAATCGTGGTCATCTGAACGTACGGAATCCAGTAAGGGACGTACATACAACGTTTTTAAAGACCAACATTGTTTCGAAAATTGCTTTAAAGTTCTAGATTTAGATGACGCCCTGACATTATTCAGGTTTAGAACTGCCAATTTCAAACGACCGGTTGAAAAATTAAGATACGAGAACATCCCTTATCATGATAGAATCTGTAATATCTGTGATAAAAACGAAATCGGTCAAAATGAGAGTCACTATCTGTTTCAATGTGATTTCTTTCAACAACAAAGAGCGCGTTTCTTAGAGGAATCGCAGTCAAATAGACAAAACTTATCATTTAAAATGTTACTGTCATCTGAAAACACACAAATTCTTAAACCATTGTGTAAATTTCTAGGAACCATAATGAATAAATTTCGCTAAAATGTCTGTTTTAGCAAAGCACCAAATGGAAACCACCGATTCATCTTACTCGATACCATTGTTATAATGTTTATTTTGTTTATTAACCGTCAGCTAATATTACTTTTTATGTATGTAACCGCCAGCATTTAACTGCAGTTTAATATTTATCTGCTGCTAATTGAAAGTACTCTAAACGATGGATAAATTTCTGTTGTTAAGGCAATGTATCTATTTTCCATTATGTTCATGGTTTTTAACTCGTAAAATGGCTCTTTTTTAATTCAGTTCCATTGACATTCTTTTTCACAAACAAACTGTACCTTTTTAGGTAAACTCAAAGTACACTGTACTTAAAAATAGTTTTTCTTAAAACTACATTGTACATGTTGACTATATTGTAAATTATTTTCCAAATCGTTTATAGGTAAACTCAAAGTACATATTTACTTACAAAAATTTCTTTTTAAATCCACTTCAACTTTTACATTGTACATGTTGACTTGAATGTTTGACCTTTACCATCATTAGAACAGAACTACTTTCAGTTCTTTATTAAGAACTACTTTTGGAAAACCAATTTGATCACGAGCGTAGCTGATTCAATATTTTATGTCTCTCCCCCTTCAAAGAATAACGTACTTTCTTGTTATAGTTATCATATAATTTCTTTCTAAAATTATGAAATTTATATCTATCTTGTTCCGGAACCACTGTCAGTATATTAAAGACAATGTGTTTTGTTTTATGCCCTTGCTGTATATGTATATGTACCAGGGTTGAAATAAAAGAATAGTTGAGTTGAGTTGAGTTGAGCTTGCACGGTGTTTTATAACACTAATTATTGGGAATTAAATGCAAACTCCTGACATTTAAATTCGATTAAAGATTAAATAACAAACAAAACAAACACACAAACTAACTTGAATATGACTGATACATCGCCGACCAATAGGTTGATTTTCACACATTACAAATAACATGGATATTTTTTGACAAGCTGTGATATCGACGAAACCAAGTGTAAAAACAGTACAGGTAAGTTGACGGAACTGAAAAATCTCATCGAGCTAAACAAAATATCGAGCTAATCATATCGGGGTTATGATAAATAATTACATTAAGATAAATAGTGAAAAATCAGGACTGACTAAAACACATCGTGCTAACCGGAGTATCGAGCTAACCGACATCGAGGTAACGATATTCAACTGTATATACATTTAAAGTACTTTTAGTTCAAATTGCTTCAATCCGACATATACTGGAGTCTGTAATTTATACCGGCGCTCCAACTCTCCATGGAGTCACAGCTGTTTCTAATCCCGTACCGTACCCATACCGTTCATCCGTATTCGTAAACTATTGGCTTTGTTCGGAGAAATGCGGAAACTTTCATCGTTCTATGACATCGAAATGCTTCAAAAACACCTTAAAATCCGCTTATTAAGAAATCTGCCGTTTGATAATTTGATATATCTCTAAGTCATTTGCTCAAACACTGAAAGAGTATTTCGTACCAACCTGCGTTGTATAAATGCCCGCCACACCCCACTTCGTTGTAATTTGATTTAAGCGAAATCTAATATGGTGACCTATCAATTTTCTTTTTGTGTTAGATTAGGTAGACATAACCAAAGGTATGTGCAGGGTTCGATTAAATTCTATTATGTGAAACTAGATAAAATAGCAGAAGTACCAACTTTAAATTGACAAAAATATGGAAAAATAGCCCTTGGGTCTGCTGAACAAGTATTACTTTCTTTACAAAATCATTTTGTTTTGATTTCTCTGAGCATGTTTCAAATAGATATATTGTTTTCCGTTATAAAAATGCTTAGATATCAAATTTATGCTGGTTATTGTACTTTACTGAAATATATTTTAGGATTATAGAAATTTTGAAAAATGTTAAAAATAGCACCATATCTAGGGGCAAATTAAATTGAAACAAAGCTGGTGACCTAGTATTTTTATTTCATTTTTCAATACATCATAACATGATCTTTTAATACAAAACATTTCATCAAAATCTATTATTGAGAAAAAAAAACAACGAAACTATAGCGAGCGTCCTTAAAATCTGCTACACGCGAAACAATATCTTTTCCGAATTTCAAAAGTTTTAATGAAAATATCTTTTGTAAAGAACTTTTAGAAAAGACTGGGAGTTAATAACTGAATGCGAAAATATTGATACTATGCTGGAAAATGTAATACTTCGTTTTTAGATGTCATTGGTAAATATGCACCAATACAGGTAAATTAAGTTAAACGTAAATATCAACCAGATTATGTCACAAGCGATAAGAGGCCGCGATTCAATTTCTCATGATAAAACATCAAATTCGTATTTAAGGAAAGAAGACATAAGGTATTTTTATTAATCAGACAACGAAGGAAGCGATCGTACGAGAATAGGATTGAAGAAGTGAAAATGACTTGTGTGTGTGTTTGTGTTCGGGTTTAACGTCTTTTTCAACAATTTTTCAGTCATATAAACGACGGTGTCTACTTGTAGCAGTGAGCACAATGCCCAACTTTATAGTGCTGCCTCACTGGAATATCACACCGTAGACACGTGGCATGATACCCCACCCAGTCACATTATACTGACACCGGGCTGACCAGTCCTAGCAATATCCCCTTAATGCTGAGCGCCAAGCGAGGAAGCTGCTAGTACCATTTTTTACGTCTTTGGTATGACGCGGCCGGGGATCGAACCCACAACCTCCCGCACTCGAAGCGGACGCTCTACCACTAGGCTACCGAGGCGGTTGAAAATGACTTGGTACAAACAAAATTAGTAACAAGAAAGTATGTATTGAAAAAATAATCTTTAATAACAAAACTATCACAGATAAACAGGAAATAGCAAACAACTTTAACGAGTATTTTTCTACTATCGCTGAAAAAATAAAACGATCCTATCCCTTTGTCTGATTTTTCACACATAAAACCTTTGTAGACCCTTAAAGTTCCGGCAGAAAATGTTTTCTCAATCCCACTGATATCTCTTTTTTAGGTTTAGAAGTATCTAATATCAAATCTTGATACATCAAAATCAACAGGACTTGTAAACATAGGGCCAAAACTGTTAAAACATTCATCTCTATTTATATCGCAGTCTGACGTTTATTATAAATTGTAGTATATTAAATTCAGCATTTCCAAGTGTATGGAAAAACGCTAAAGTAAAGCCATTACACAAAGCTGGCGAAAGTGAATGTGAATAATTACAGGCCAATATCAATTTTACAAAAACCCTATGAAAATTAATTGAAAAACATGTTCATGATTCCTTAATGTCCCATCTATCAAATTCCAGTCTTTTACATGAAACACAAAGCGGATTTCAAAAATCTCATTCAACAGAAACTGCACTTACAGTCATGATAGAATCGTGTTTAAAAGGCCTAACTATATTAAGGAACCAGCGTGGGCGCCCTCTGGTCGCGTAATGGCGGACAGATTTTTGAACACTAAGTTTTCACTTTGCATTGCAACAGAGGTCTAAAGGACTTCGGACAATTTCTATATGAATTTGCCTACAACAGTCTCCGGATTTAGTTTGCAAATCCGGAATTTTCCGAATTTTTGACATTAAACGATAGTTCAAGTCCCATAGAGTAATAATTGGTCGTTTCCTTCTTTATATCTTAAAGAATGAATTCATGGGAGGTTTTCAAAGTTGGTCCTCCCATGGGAGTATTTTTTCCCGCGGGTAGATATCTCCCACTTTACCAATTACGGGAGAAAAAAACCGTGGTTTTTTTCTAAAATTTTTCTAAAATTTTCAAATCAAAATATTTCAACTCAAATTAATTATAGTATTGATCTTTATTCCCTTGCGATTAAGGAGTGTGGATGTTTGGGTGAAACCAACCTATGCTAAGTTACATGTATATCATTTCTAATTTATCAGTGCTATAAATTTTCTGCATATAATACTTGTCTTTTTTTTTTTACATTTTGTTCAAGGGACAGTTGGTGCCTTGTTTTAACATTTCATCTCAAATAACATGTATCTCATTTATTGCTATAATCTATAAAGATATAGAAACTGCACAAGGAGTTGTCTGAATTCACATTCACATATGGTAATTCTAGTTATTTATGCAAGAAATGATAATTCGTGAATTATATTTCACAATTTTAATTTCTAAATTAAAACCTGAGAAAGAAACACATTTATTATTTATCGCTTCCTGTGTTTGTATTTTAAAAAGGTTAAAATGTGAAAAACCTTTTTTTTCCCTTTTCTCATTCTTGGTTACGTTCTTGTTAACTCGAGATCAATTTTTCTACATGGAGAAGAGTTTAAGAAAAGCTATCTTATCACAAAAAGTACAGTTAATTTCAGTTAAAAAGGTAAATTCTTTTACAGAAATAGAAAAAAAAAGTGGAAACTTCACAGGTCACTCAACACGACAAAAACGAAAATGTTGCGGGCTCGGTTTGATTGAGCATGTTCGTGGACGGTAGTGGAGGAAGTTTTGTCAAACTAAAGCCCTTTTGTGACTTCATTTACATTTTTCCCATTTTCTATTTCAATTTTTTATTTACGCTATGAAACATATAGAAACTATGAAATGTGAAATTTGCATTTTGAGGGCTAATTGCGAAACTAGTTAAAGTGCAAATAAATTAAGAAGCATATGCTCTAGTTTAGCATTCCATCCTCGATTTCTCATTTGACCTTTCTTGTTTTTTTTTTTGTTTTGTTTTTTTCCGTTTTTGTGGGGGGGGGGGGGGGGTTGTGTTTTTGTGTGTGTGTGCTCTTTTTTTTTTTTTTTTTTTTTTTTTTTTTTTTGTTATTTTGTTGTTTTTTTGTTTTTTTTGTATCGAGATTGTAAAGTCAGAAATATGAATTTTCTTATTTCTAATTTCACACTTCTTGTTTTTGTTTAAGTTTTTGTAAAATTTCACATTTCCTATCTCATTTAACATTGTCTTTTTTGTATCGGCATCGTGAAATGAGAAACGTGAAATGTAAAATTTTCATTTCGTATTATTCATTTCTGGTTTATTACACCCAAACCCTGTTCGATGGTATAACTAGCAGCTTTCTGATACTTAAATAGTAAATCTTGTGTACGGTGGAAGTTTATAACGCTAATCTTTGAAAATCAAATTCTTACATAAATTCAACAACTTCGCGTTTAAAAATCTCTTAATTACACATGCATTGCACATTACAAGATCAGTCAAGTATTTTCACATTTAAAAGTTACGGAAGCGTAAAAGGGCTTCCAATTGTGAGAAAAGATGTTGCAGGTTTCGAATTAAATTTGCGCGAAAGAAATGTTTATGGACAGTTAACTGACATGTTTCTTGACAAGAAGGATAGATCTATCTTGTCGGCTGACATCTGCTTTGTCAAAACGTAGAACGTATTTATCTTTTCGTCTTTATTTTGTGAAGTTAAATTATCGAAAACAACTGGTATATTCTTGACTTCTGTTTCGTCGAAAAGAAGAAAATATTTATATAATTTGTAATAGTCTTATCAAGAAGTCACAAACGGTAAGTGGAGAAGCGTAAAAAATACAACAGTCGAGTTATGTATCTCAACATGTTACGAAAATCGCACACGTGTTAAAAGTATCTGAACACCTTTCTAAAAGGTAGGAAATCAGAGGAGCCCAGCTGATAAACATGGCCCCGCCCCAGAGGTTATTCGGTTTTTATAGACTTGTATAGGGAAAAACTTCTCCTTCAGAACTACAAGGCCTAGGGCTGTGATATTTAGCATGTAGTATCACGTAAAGGCCCTCTACAAAAAAATATCTCTGGGGTCAAACTAGGCCTCACCCTGTGGTCAACATGGTGTATATAAAATGATATAGGAAAATATGGAAAGCCTCTACTCAAAAAACAAAAAAGCACTTGGACTATGGCTTTGATATTAAGTGTGTAGCATCATCTAGTGGCCCTTTACCAAGATTGTTCCAATTATCCTACTTGGAGCAAGAGTGGCTCCGCCCCAGGGGTCAAATAGTTTAAATAGACCAATTTAAGGGAAAAAAGTAATAAATGTAAGAAAATTACAAGACCAAGGGCTTTGATATTTGGTATGAAGTATCAGCTTGGGGTCCTCTACACAGAGTGTTCAAATTATCTATCTGACTTCAAAAATGGCCACATCCAGGGAGTCACATGGTTTATAAGGATTTATATAGAGGAAACTTTGAAAATCTTCTTCTTGACAACAGCTAGGCCTAGAGCTTTGAGATTTAGTTTCCTCTACAAGGTGAGCGATTAAGATTCATCATGACCCTCTTGTTCTTAAATTTTAGTCAGAACTTTTAGCCTTCCATTTCAACATAGCAGTGCCTATGTTTTGAGCATATTTGTTAAGCCCGCTTGCGGTTTTCACAATGGCGGTTCGGTGTATTTGCGGGCGTTAGTGCGTGCATCCGATATTGTCCAGACTGTAGCTTCGTCGTTCCTTAGGGGATTTTCAAATAACTTGTAGTGTATCACTTAAGTGTTCACCATGCTGAGACGGCATGTCGCGCACAAGACCCGTATTACTAGCTCAAAGGTCATGGTCACACTAAGAGAGAGATCATAGGTCAAATCTGGTTTTGTCCGGACTGTAACTTTATTGTTTTGAGGGGATTTTGAAATAACTTGGCGTAACTGTTCACCATGTGGAGATGACGTGTCGCGCGCAAAACCAGTGTCCTTATCTCAAAGCTTAAGGTCAAACTGAGGTCAAAGGTCAAATGTGGGCTTGTCCGGACTGTTACTTCGTCGTTCTTTCAAAGGTCATGGTCACCGAAAGATCAAATAATTGTCCGTAGCAGTATTTCTTCATAGTTTTGTTGATTTTGAAATAGCTTGGCACAAATGTTCATCATGATTAGGTTGGATGTTAGAGACATGCCCTAAGCTTAAATGTCTAAGTCAAAGCCGGATTTGACATGTTGCCTCTGTTTAAAGTACAAATAGATTTGGATTTTATTTACTTTCCTTGACCTGTGTTTTAGCTTTAATATTATTATTTATTTATTCAAGCTGCACTTTTTAAAATTTTGTATTAGTGATTTGTAATTATCATATTCAGTTTTATATCGATGCATAGTTAGACGGTTTTCATTCGAATTGGCATAGAGAGATGTTCTCTTTGCCTTCAGTGTGGTGACAGTGGTCATGGTCACTAGACTGTTACTAAAATAGAAAAAAATGGTTCAAAGGCTATGATTATCTCCCATTAAAGACAGATATTGTTTATGCGTTGTCCTTCTGTATTTTGACACCAGATGATCCATATTCGAATACAACCTGGAAAGTAGATCCCTCGGAAGCACCGAGAACAATGCAAATAGTGCAAATTGCAGACTGGGTTTGATTGAGTCTTTTTATGAGCAGAAATGGAAAATTCAACACTACCCACGCCCCCTAGCAAACTCTACCTAGATTTTATCGAATCAAACCTTCTGACCAATTTACACGGAAATTCAGCCTTTATTGCATGCATTACGTTTTGTTGTAATTTTACCTAGTGACCTAGATTTTGACCCTAGATGACCCATATTCATTCTTGTCCGAGATTTTATCTAGACACACATCTTGACCAACTTTAATGAAGATC